>NW_009233347.1:0-11388 GCF_000690835.1 Fulmarus glacialis | reverse complement strand
AGGCCGGCTGGGGCCGAGCACCGTGGGGCTCCTGGGTCCGAGGGTGGTTAGCACCAAGTGAGGCTGTTCAGGGCCATTCAGACGCATTAGTGCCCTCGGGGCAGGCAGCTCATAGCTCTGACAGCGTTCTTCAACGTCGGTATGATAGCTCATAAAAAAATTATCTACCACATTTACTGGAACCTATCATCTTGCTTTGTTCCTTAAATAATTCATCTTTTGGGCTCAGCTCTGGCCAAAGTCCCAGATTCAGGACATTCTTCCCTTTTCCTGCTCCAAATAATACAGTTATAAACAAACGCATTAAGAAAGATGTGGCCAATTTTGTCCACTCAGAAGTTCAGCCCTAGCGAATACATTTTTGGACATCTTTCTAGAAGAGATATACCTTAAACATTTATCTGAATTTGTATTAAAAAGTAAGATTCTTATTTGCAGTGAACCAAGCTTCAAATCTTACAAACGCATCAAAAGAGTAGTAGAAAGCCCAGTATCTATATGTGCTGGAGCGTGCTGACTCAGCAAGCTGCTTACACCCCCATAAGTGAACAAGACTAATAAGATTGGCCCCTGGGACCAGAATCAATCTATTAACCAATATGATCTGGAGACCTTGGGTCCTCTCTCATATTTTCTACAAATTGTATTGTTTTGTGTTGAAAGCAAAATCCTCATGGTATGACTATCTCAGGATCACAGCAGCATTTTCCATATTATATTGGTGCATGGTAAGAAACGAACAATATTCAAATGAAACCAGACGGTAGCTTATAGTGGAGAGAAAAAAAAAAGAAAAAAAAAAAAAGATAGACAATTGATCAAAGTCAAAAATAAGAAGAAATGTATTTTGGCAGACAATTTTCTAGTAGTGAAAAAAACCTAGAATCTTATTAGATTATATTAAAAAGATACAAGGAAAAGTTGTGTAGGCATTAGTAGTTATACTGAAGATTCCATGTGCTACAGAGAAATTATAGGGTAACACGCAAAAATGTATACACATGGAAGGATGAAAGCCAACTAGAAGCCAGCTCGTAACTTAGTTATCTGGTAAGTACCATGTAATTCAGCTGGCAAACCTATGCATATGGATCAGGGTAGTTGCTAACTACTCCTCAAGACAAGAAGCTTCTGTTCAGAATGCAATATTTAAAGTGGCTAGAAAGAAGATGGAGAGAAGAGTTAGTTTCAAAAGACCAAAAGTCAAGCTTATAGTTTTGAACTTGAAAAGCCTATAGGAAAGTTCCTGAAAAGTCATACATGAACGATAACAGCTTCTTCATTTGCAGTGAAGAATGCCAGTTGATCACGATCCTGAACATAAATATTTAAGATACTCAGAATAATAGTAAATGCCATAAAGAATGCAAAAAGCAAACACTTTTGATGAGAAAGCGCTATAGCCCTTTAACATGAAATAACTACTTAGAAATACCCAACTGCAACAACTAAATCTCTCATGCTTGTCCAGAAACCTCCTAGAATAACCTTTCAAATGAAACAGTATATTTGCCCCGATGATAAATATTACTTCCCCCACCACCACCTTTTTTTTTTTATAAAAAGGTGTTATCCCATCTGATGTGTTTTGGAAGCAGAATATTGAATGTTTGAGGTCATGCATAATCCCCTTTATCGATTTCAAAAGTGCCTATCATTATTAGCAATACTGTGATACGAGTAATAAAACATTAAAAAGTAAGATTAACACCTCATTTTTCCATAACAGTTTCAAACTCCCTGTTATTTTACTCCATTTTAACTTTATTTTCTCAGTTAGTACCACTGCATGCATTCCCTTAAAAGAATGAGCTGAATGTCCTTCTCTTTGGTGGGAAGGTAAGAAACAGGAATGAAAAACACAGACCTGACCCATGAATGGGTTGAATTAAGGAAACCAAACAAAAAGAGGGGTGGGGGACTGGGTCTCAAGTCCACAGAAACCATGTTAAACAGGAATTTTGAGGGATTATAGCTTAAGCAGATGGAAGATTAAGCCTATCCCATTCCCAAGGCAGTACACATACATGCGGCTTCAAAGAGTTGTTCAAAATTTATTACAGCACTAACAAGAACAGAACTAGTTATCGTTATTCCTGGGAATAGAAAGGGTTGATTCAATGCTACTAGAAGACAAACCTAGGATTTTGAAAAAAGATGATAATTCTATTTGAGCCTGGCAGCCACTTCACTGGCCAGCAATCATTGGCTTTTATTGTTGCTATTCAGTGACTGAAAGGTTACCCAGGAAAATGTTTACTTTTCTCTCTATAGTTCCTGCCTAGTATCTTCATGCATAAAATCTAAAAACCAGAAAGAACCTTTATTTTACTTGTTAAAGTAGCCACAGTTTGCCTTGAAACAAGGAAGCCTTCCTGTAGCACTGCATTTGTTTTCTTTTAATAGGAACCAGAGCCTAAATATCACATTTGGCTATGTTGCCCTTTTGCAAATAAACCCTGAAGGAACATGAGGAAGAGATACTGTAGTTAAGGGCTCTACAATGCCTGCAGTAACACCAACCTATGCATCTTCCTGAACTGTGCCATTTAGTAAAGGGCAGATAGAAGAATAGGCAAGGAAAAAAAAAAAATCATGCTACATCCAAGCTTACTTAATTTATAACCTTATTAATTTATAAAAAAAAAAAAAAAAAAAAAAAAAAACCAACAAATAACAAAAAAACCCCAAAACCCAAGACACACAACTGGCTATTTTCTACTTCTTGCTGCTTTATTTTTAGTAATCTTGTAGCCATTGTATGGTCTCTGTCAGCTTAGTTGTTCAACTCAATTTTTAAACCTCATGAATAAAATACAAATCACGTTCAAGGAAAATTTTATGAAATAAAAAGTAGACTTTATCTATTAAATTCCATAATCCTTTTCACCTCACAGGTGGCCTGCAGCTTGAAAGCGTATCTGCCTGACTCGCCAGACTCACCCCTCTTCAGAGCACGTGCTATAGTTTCTTACTGCCAAGCATGTGGTTAGTCCCACTGGAGACAATTCATTCTAGGAGGCATTATGGGCCTGACTCCAATACCTTCAGTTGTTCTAGAGAGTACATCATACCATCGGTATCCCTACTGAAGAAAATGAAACTATCAAAAATTAGAAAGAACTAAAAGGACCTACCCAAGATTCAAACTAGATGACGTGAAGAGCATCCCAGCTCGAGCAGAGTGCTGAGCTGTGTCCCTGTGCACAAAAGATGTTAGCAAATGATGCCGTTTCTATAATTTTAGATAGCAACAGATTTATAAGAAAAGCAAAGCCTGGGGGGCAAAGAAAAACTTCACTCTTGGTTTGTTCTTCTCATAATACCGAACACCAAAATTTTATAATAAATAGAATACTTTAAAAGGTTCTGAGAAAATAAAACAGTAACTACTTACATTAAAAATTACTAATATAAGGAAATACATAGCCCTGGGTTTAGAATTAGAACCTGAAACCAAAAGTCTCATACTTCCCTTTGTGGGAAGTAACACACACACTCTGCACGACCCCTGCAGAGGGTCTCTTAAGCAAACCTCAGCCTTTAAAAGCCATTTTTATTTTTATAGACAATGATGTGAAATAGTTTAAATTTGGGATATCATTTTCCTCAAAATTTTGCAGAATCTTGGTATCTTTTGTGACATTGATTCTGATTTATGCCCAGCTTCCATTTTCAGGAGAGGGGGGAAAAAAAAAAAAAAAGTAATTGGCATGTGGTATCTGCTCGTTACCCCTCTTGGAGCTTCAGCTGATCTCAGCTGCATGATTTTAAAGATGCAGTACCATCCACTGCAATGGAACAACTCCTGTCTTACACCTGGATAAATCAGGTCAGCCGCCTCCTGTAATATAATTCCAATTAATCCTACCTCTCTAATCTAACGCAGGAAATTAAAATGTCTAGTCCAAAACCTCAGAGAACTATGGGCCCCTGGTCTTTAGCTCCGTCCCCCTTGTCTCCATAAACATTGCAGAGTGAAGGGAGCTCATTAGCTCCCTTTCGCAGATACCACTGCGAAGCAGCGTATTACTGGTCTTACAGGTTTAGGTAACGGTTACGGGGGGCAAACAGCCCAAATGTATGTTGTCCTGTAAAAAGTCTTTCTATTTCCCAGGAGAGAGGCAATTTTTAAAGACATTTTGCGTTGTTTTCTCAGACTGCAGATGGGTCAGTGTAGTGAAAATAAAATGATTACTCTATGTGTGATCGTGTGCTTTTTCCAACCTCTGTCGTCTATTTTAGGAGGTCTCACATGTCTCTTAGCTGTCACTTCTGATAAGTGTACAACTGCTCTGAGGACATTGTACTACTGTATCTCCCTCTATCAGATCTGGCTCCGCTGTTTTTTCTCCCCTCCTTCTTTGCACGAATTACCTTAGGTGCCAGGAGAGTTCCCTCACAGAATTTATTGTAGCGATCTTAATTAAATTAATATTCCTGAGTGCAAGGCTACTGGGATCTGAGGCTGGTATGAGGTTCATCGACTTTCACTTAGAGGGTAAAGTTTCCAGTTTTCACTCTCACGAGGCAATATGAAAAATTTATGACAGAAGCAGGAGAAGTCTTGCTAGAGGCAATGACATCCCTGTGCAATTAAAATACTTTCAAGTGTCTTTTTTTCCTCCCTTCTCCTTCCACTCATCTTAGAAAACAATATACAGAGCAGCTTTACTCTGCACCGTACATTTTTAACTTAAAGATCTGTAAGCAGTTGACAAATTATAACCCAATCATAAAAAATTTCTTACAGTTTGAAATGTAACATATTGTACAAGGTTATGGCCAGATGGTAAGGAGCTTTTTTTCTTTTCTTTTTTTTTTCTTTTTTTTTTTTTTTTTTTTAAGAAAACCAGTTATAAAGCTTTCAAGCGGCAGAAGAAACTCCCTCCGCAAATAGCAACAGAGACCCTGTCTTGCACTCCTAGATCACAGCAGCTCTACTGAACCCCTTAATGAGCAGTTGTGGGAAAGGGCAAGGCTGAATATGAGGGCTCCCAGGTTTTATTTATGCTCTGTAGTTCTGGCGGGAGATGACTCCTGGCACAATCCTGAGAGGCAGGCTGTGGTATTTAACCGCACCACTTAGTGTCATCCTACCATAATTTGTGCTCAAGCAATACCCCTTTTAGAGAACCAACACTCAAAGCAGCAGAAAGACCCCACGTCTGTCTGGACTGCCCCACTCTCTTGGACAAATCGCACAGTTCTTGGAGAGCTATGCATTTGATTCTGAGCAGCTCCAGGATGGGATGCCTTTGAAGAAAGTATCTTTATTCTTTCTCATTTTGCACAGCTATGTAAGTGAGAGCTTTTTACGTCAGCCTCTTTGTAAACTAATGTTCAACTATTGCTGCGGCTGCAAACTATGGGGAAAAAAGAAACAATAAATACTTAATAACCAACATAATGCAAAGGTCCTTTCTTACCTCACCAGAGGACATAATTTTTTGCAAAGTGCATTGCAGAGCATGCTGCAGTAACCAGAGCTAATTGTGTAACTTGGAAACAACGGAGACTATTCTTTCAATGACCGTGTATAATTCCCCTTAACAGCATGTGCCCTGAGAGAAGAATTTACTTTAATATCCCATGCTTAATTCTGAACATGCTAATCTTTGTTAACTCCGGATAGTTAATATTGTTGCAATGCAGTAGTCCTTAAAAGAAAATATTATTTATTATTCCTGAAATCTTTAAATAATGGAAAAGGAAAGCTATAATTTCTTAAACTCACTTCAGAATTTAGACCGGAGTGGTGTCAAGAATGTAAATATTATAGATACCCACCAGCTGATCTAAGAAGCAGAGCTGTATCCTGTTAAATACTGTCTTACTCTAATCATAATGGCAGTAATATAAATACACCTTGAATTATAGTTGCAGAATGTTGCACAGGGTGAAAGATTACGAGTCTAAATTCAATTTCATCCCAAGGTAAATCTGTTGACTTCTCTTTGAAAAGCTTAAAAAAAAAAAGAAACAAAAACGTTTTTCTATCCTCATATTCACTTTATTTGTCTCTGCCCTGCCACCACTTCCCTCCTCCTCCCTCTCACTGTAAATTCAGTCTCTCTTTGGCAATGTTTCAGAATAGGGATAATGCACACAGCCATCTCAGAGACCCGAAGGAATAAATAACCCACACCTCCATCCTCAGTCGCAAGCCCTGTGGACCTCTCCTGTGACACAGCAAAGCTCCTCTGGTCCTGAAAGACAGCTGAGCCACAGACAGGTTCTGCTTTGCCAAGTGGCAAGAATGATGATACACAGCCTGTACCCAAACCTGTGTCTGCAGGGTCAGGCCACCATGCTCTTTACCAGGTCAAAAAGCCAAGTCTTGAGGCAGCATTAATGACTACTCTAACTCTCATTTAAGTGCCTTTGATTGTTGTGGGAAAAAGAGTTTGTGCACCTCCTGAAATTAGACAGCAAAACATCTTTGGTATATACTAGATTAACAGCACTACAAAGGCAAGATGTTGTTTATCACACTAAACAGAAATGTCTCTCTGCTCCCTTTTGCTGCTGCAATTGACTTGCATCCATCTGTTATCTCTCACCATACATTGTGATCGTTTGCTCTTGTAGCAGTGAAGGCCTTTTATAATTTTCACTACCACATAGGCCCTTTTGTCATTCCAGACTGTAGTCTTAAGGCTCCACTGTTCTGTAAACAATAAAGCACAACAACAACCACCAGAATTTGCTTACCTTGGAGGCACTTTCTCAGTGTTCATAGCACATGTGAGAAAAAAAGCTCCACAGCAGTGCTAACAGCTATCACTTCCTATGGTAGAAGCTCCTCCTTCAAGAGGCATTCTTCCTGATTTTCCACAGCTGTACTGATTAATGCACTGCTTCAGGTGTGTAAGACTTTCAGGTGTTACGTAGGACTCTAAGAAAGGGCAGTAGCTCTTAGGTGAGACGTATAAGAGGATATATAGATAACCCTTCAAGCCAGGGGAAGACAAGGTGTAACTGGTCATCAGCAGGGATGTCTTGTGAAAGAAACGTGGGCTGCTTTGCAGGATGGGGCCCAAGACCACATAGGGACTGGACCCCCTCTTAAGAGGAGGTTATTTCTGAGCCTGTGCTTCAGACAGGCATCCCACCTTCTAGGAGAGAGGGAAGGGAGCACAGCTTTTTGGATGCAATTTTAACAGCTGAACCAGAGTGTATCACCACTCAACCACCAATTTGTGAAAAAGAAGAAAGCAAGCAAGGTACTACCATAGGGCCATCTCTGAGTGTAACTGATCCCACCTCATTTTCTCACATCATGTACAATGATCATGTCAGTCAGAGCTTTAGTTTAAACATATGCACAAAAAGTACTGTTTGATATATTGATCTGATCATTCACGGCATATGGTATAACTATATTACACTGCCGTATATGTAACTGCTAAACTCTTCAATTCATACAAAAAGCCTGTGCAATGTACGATTTCTAAAACTCTGTAAAGGTAAAACTTCTTAAATGCATAAAGAAAGGGTCGGGGAAGAGACTGCATTCATGATTGTTAGTGTTACAAGTAAGCTGAAACATCAGTTCACTGGACAAGAAAGAGAAGATTGGGGTATTGCCTTTTTTGGATGCACCAAAGTATTAAACTTACCATCTAAAGTAACCTTGAGCCAGTTCTAACCATGCTGTCAAGACTCTCCTACGATAAAGACACAGAAAGATAAACAGATACATCAGCTCAAAGCTGAATTTGAAAGAAAAGGATAACCACTGGATAAAGTAACTCATTAAGGTATAGATGGAGATGACAATATAAGGTATGAAAAAACAGGAACTCTTGCTATCTCCAAAACAGCCCTACTAACACTTCATGTTTCTGTGTAGTGGGAACTGCTTTGCTTATCACAGATGCAGGAAGATTTCGTGTAAAGTTTTTTTTCCCATAAAGTAGAATTCATATAAACAAACTCTGAACATCTTCTCCTGTCTTCTAAAGACAAAGATGGCATTTTAAAACACACACACAACACCTCCTCTATACAATACCCTCACCTGGAAGTTATCACCCCCACAGCTTGAGGCAATCAAGCCTACCACCTTCAGTAATTGGGCAAATTAAGAAGCTCTATTCAACAAGCTCTGTGTTAACCTCAGCCGAACACAAAGCATGAATGTCCTGAAGTGTTTCAGCTGCTCTCCAAGTGAATGTGTCTTTATGTCCCAAATTATGAAAATCTAAGGTTAAAGCACCAGGTTGGTCAAAAATTCTGGAATCATCTCTGTCATGGATGTCATGGAAAATCTGGCAAATCATGCAACTTCACCATGCTTCAATATTTCTATGTAAATGACGAATACGGTACTACCTTACATAGTGAAGAATTTATGAGGATAACTGCTTCAAAGCACACAAGCACCTCAGATAATACTGCAGTCAGGAACTACACCAAATAAATAAAGGATAAATTGGACAAAACCTGAGACAAGCACCTTCAGTTTTTCTGACATTCCTTCCCCAGCCAGTGGACAGATTAACTTCAACGCTTGCTGCAGCCTAGTTAACAAAGGCAGGAATTTGGGGCACCAAGGGCAATTGATACTGCATTATATATTTTGCCAATTTAGCCTCAGTGAAGAAATCTATATTCCCCTTCCGCACAGTGTTTTGCTAACACAGCATAAGACAAATAGTAACCACCAGCTGTAATAAGTGAAGTGAGGGATGAAGGAATTCATGAAGTTCAGGGTAGTTTCCCAAAGGTCAGGAGCTCACATCACCAAAACAACACTGGGGGAGAGCTGGGACTTCACTGTGAGACCAAATACAAGCCCGAATGGAAAAATCCTGTGTGAGACAGTGTATCGTAATTGGTGTCGTGGAAAAAAAACTCTCTTCTTAAGGCAGAAGAAATAGACAGGATGATGGAGGTCATAAAAGGCATCTTGCACTGTAACTGACCTTGAAACCCTCCTTTTCTCTCAGTCTGATTAAGGGAAAAATACTTAGTTAGATACTTTCTTTGTCCTCCACATGGATAAGCACAAGAAATAAAAAAAAAAAAAAAAAAAGGAGGAGGAGAAGAGGAAGAAAAAATCAATACAAGCTGTCTTCAGTTTAACCAGAATGTTACAGTGAATAGGTTTATGAAACCTCCAGTAGGGAAGAGCACAATTGCTCCCACAACAGCAGAAGTTGCTAAATTTTAGTGTAGTGTTACTTTCTTAGGAGTCATATAACAAAAAGAAAATGCAGAAGATGTTCTTACTGTCCAAGGACAGTACCTGTACTATAGTGTCAAAATTACTAATCTGGAATAAACTCATGTGATCTAATATAGTGGTTGTGACAGCAATCACTACTATACGCTATACAAGAAAATATATAAATTGCCACGCACATAGGAACAAAAATAAATACGGATAATAGGAAGTATCTCTTCCCGTTTCCCTTAGCAAAAAGATTTATGCTCTGAAAGAAGAGTTTACATCCCGTCAAGCCTTCTTGATTAAAGTATATGGACTTAAAACTACACCAAATCATAAATGTGTACATTTTCTTGATAAACAGCCCAGTCAGCTTAATGAGCACTGGTGAATTCCCGTCCTTGCTGGTAACTTGTAGCAGTGAGTTCCACGGGGAAATTCCATGTTGTATGAAAACACAGTCCAGCTCTTGATTCCTCTCTCTCTTTTCACTCTTCCTTACATAGATACATATATATTCTCATGGAAACAGCTGCATGATCCTGTCTGACAAAAATGAGACAGATACCAAGATACAGAAATAGGGAGTAGGGAAAATAAGCAGACGGTCTTGCTTTACTATGCAGGTGCTGTTCAGCAATTTTTCCCACCAGTGAAGCTGCTGTATTTTGCACAATGTTTTCCCAATTCACTAGACAATCAGGAACAGAACAACATGAATGCTCTGTTCTGCTACGATGTGCTGAGACAGCAGGTTATCGTTGGTGGCTCTGAAGCTTGCTGACATCTGACATGAATTCCTGGCATGCTGACTTTTTAAAAATCGATGGGGACAGACCTCAGAGTAACAGAAATAGCGGTGAAGTTTTAACACTGCTGAAACTGTTCCGGCTTGATTGGCCGGCGAACATGGAAGGTCAGAAAGAGGAGCACTGGATCCTCATCAGTAAGAACAGAAGCAGATTATTATAGAAAAAATTACTCTGAAGTTTCATAGCTTACTGTTCCTGTGAAATAGGCGAGATCAGGAGATGCATAATGTGCAGCAGACCTCTTCTTTATTAATACAACCTTAAGCTAAGGATGAAAAATGTATATTGGCACACAGAAGGGCTCAATGGAGTGTTATAAAGCCATTGCTTGACCTCCATTTTTGATAATTTTAGAGCACTTCCTAAAAACTTTTGTTAAAGGAAACACTTTAGCCATAGCCAGATTGTTGATGCTAATTAGATTTCACTCTTTGGAGTGAAAGGAGGAGGGAACTGTTAAGCTCCAGGATAGAAGCACCTATAAATTTAAGTTTTACTTAAAACATGGATGTAGCCTTATTACTTGCCTTGTTGCAAACAAATTAATAATATGAGTGTCATTTCAATCTAGACCAAATTACACAATAAAAACTGCAAACCACTTTACTACAGAATTGATTAAGCACAATTTCTCATTCATCCTGATTGTCTGTACATGTTAAGGAGGCCTGCATAGAGGGAAACATTGTTGAGTCAATGGAAATTTAAAGGGACGTCAGCAAACCTGTTTGAAAAGATTTGAGAAAACACCAAAGATTACATTGTAACTTTTCGTTCTAAATATAAAGGGGAATAAATTATAAAAATATAAAGAAAGATAAAATGTTTATGTAATTGTAAAAAGTAGCTAAAAGTATGCTTGTTAAATGAACAAAGAGTTATGGCTGCATAGAACAATATCTCCCTAGTACCTTCCATCCAAGTGACCTGAAAGCACTTTATAAGCTTTAAGGAGATTCACTTGACATGCAACTCAGGTTATGTTGCCCCAGAGATGTAAGTAAAGTAATCAAAATTGCTGAAAATTTGCACTTAATTATGGGATTGGTTAGCAATATGAGGTCCCACCACTGAAGAGGGCTTCCATGGTGGTATTAGATACAGTGATCTCGGTGCTATGGAACTATATTAGTTCAATCTCATGACAATATTCTCTTTTTGATTATGCAAAAATATGAATTGCTGGAAATAGTTAGACATTAAGAGGCAAAGCAGGTAGTTGCTTAACGCAGAGTCAGCCCCTCTCTCCCACTCATTCTGCTCCATGCTGTAACTGAAGGCAGGATCCAGACATGTGGGACAGCCGTCTGTGGTGGATGGGTCCCCTGGTTGCAGCAGTACATGCAGCATCCTTTCCAATGGCAGCACAGCAGCAAGACAACCAGGGGATCAGGCCCAGCC
>NW_009233346.1:6154-13164 GCF_000690835.1 Fulmarus glacialis | reverse complement strand
CCCCCCCCTTTTAAAGGCATTAAGTAAAGAAAAATAGAACAGCACAGAAGGAATTGCTTAGATACATGAGCAAGTTTGAGACAAGCAATCCCATTAGTCTACCTCTCCATGTCTTTCACAATGCCAAGCTAAGTCTAGAACTGCAAAGAGAAGAGGTAGAAATCACTGGCAAGGGAGCCTCACCGACCCCCACATACACCCAACAATTTTGGCCTCTTACTTCACAGGAAAGAAAAAAAGAGTTTCACGTATTAGTTGCATTGGACTCAGAACTACGCCTGGCTTATCATGTGTAAGATGTACATTAGAAATAAAAAGCTTTAATAGCAGACGTACTATAAACTTTGAGATTAAGCTGCTCTGTCTGGCAGAGGAAGCGTTTGCACCGCAAAGCTGCTTTTTTTAAGGATTCTGAAAAAAATGTTCTGAGTTTCCACCAAGGTGATACAATCTTTTTTAATAACAAAAAATACATCTTTATTTATGTCTGCATTTTTCACATTTACAGCATTTTGCCTTTGCTCTATAGAATTCCTTTTTAAAAAATCGCAAATGCTATTACTACCAATACAACATCACACTTAACGGAGACACTTTGATCATGTTCTGCCCAGGTTTAATAAGTTTTGGGTGTAAGAATATCTAAAGATGATCTGATTATGTTCATAAACAGAAAAGTTTAACAGGGAGTTTTACTCTCCTGAAATTGATATACTCTACATTAATCCAGGCTTAGCATCTACATCACTATTCGAGCCTTCAAAAGAACTATGAAATAATTAACACAAAATAAATGTTTCTGTTGCCTTCCCATGGTAAGTACTTCATATTGTTTGATCACTTGTTCGGGAGACACCACATTAGGTCATCCCTTAATATAGACCAGGGTAAACCAAACTTCTTTCATATCCAGTTAACAGGCAAACCGTTTGACCTTTCCAACAGGACTACTAAAGACCTGGCAAGATTCACTTTTTAGCCTATGGGATTTCACACAAGGCATTACATTTTACATCAGGGCTTTGTTACACGCACAGCTGACAGCAATTGCTAGAGTTCATACTTTCTAATACTTTCAACTATGAGACACCATTTTCTCTTGCTTTTACTTTTACTAAGCTTAACTGTTTAAGCTGAAGTTTCTAATGCAAGACTAAGTCAGGAGGAGATAGAAACTATAGTAATAATAATCTATAATAGAAAAATATTACAGATTATTCTACTGGAAATTTTCTGGCCTACAATAAAAGAAAAAACACCAATTTCTTAAGGAATGCATAGCATCTTCCTATTTTGAGTGGGGACTCAACACTTGATACATCTTGAAGCTTGACAGGGAATATAGGCAGAACAATCACGCAGGTGTCACAGTATCAGTAATTTCACTCCAAGTTTTCCGGATTGTAAAACACTGAAAACTACTGTTTTCCCTGTTAAGTAAAAATAAGGGACTGACAGCAGAAGTCTCTTTGTGCTCTGTGCCTGCTGACTATACACTGAAATTACTAAGTATATTCCATTGGTACAGCACTTACTCATCTGCTTTCAGGGGATGCACCACAATATGGTCTTCAATTTATAACATGCTATTTTGTTATAGCATGTTATACTACCTCTCTACTTGGGTCAGCATACACAAGAGACTAGGTGGTGGAAACTGCCCTGGTGTCTCGAAGTGACAAAAGATGAAAAGCTACTGTGTGTGGGACACCATCCCATTAACTGACAGTGTTGAAAGGGGAGTGATGAATGAAGCAGAGAAATGGAAAAGGAGGGTGGGAATACCCCTATGCAGTGTTACACAAGTCATTTAAATCAGACTTTTTACAGCCTGTCCAGTAAGGGTGGCCTTCATTCCCCAACTTGAAACCTTAGGTCTGTTCTGCATAAGTGTGTAGTGACCTCAGGCATACGCAGCTGGCTGGTGCTTGAGTGGCAGTCAGTCAGAGTAGCATCTGCCCCTCCTCACAGCTGCACCAAACCTAACAGCACCCACGTTTTGTTTCTCTCTTCCTCTGTTGCCTCTTCCTACTTTTCCCTGAACTTCATTTCCCTATGTATCTAGTTTTAAGCAAGTCATTAGAGAGGCTGCTCTTACAGCACAAACATAGCACAAGCTCCTAATGTCTTTTCTTTTCCTCCTCTTAAGAAGATGAGACTGAATTGCCACAGCACAGCATTACCAGCATGACCACGCTCCTGAAGAAAACTCTTTCAAGAACAGTTCTTGGAAGCGAACGTAATTACAAACCCGATCACCAGCAAACTTGTCTGAGAAGACCGTCATAGCCCTATTCTAGACCGGTATAGCCCGCAGTCACCTACCGACATACTTGCCTGCCTTTAAACCAGGCTAGTGGAGTTAGTGACACTCATCAGCTCTGTCTTCAGCATCACACATCAGAGCAGCAGGACAATATAAACTCCTTAACACAAGCAAGGCTTTAAGTCAACATGGTAACTGAAGCTACTTTCATCTCAAAGGACTCTGTCCCCAAAGTTCATAGCCTTATTCTTCCACCCATGTCAACTCGTCTAAGAAAAGATAGTACCTCCCTCTGCAAATTCGGCCTGAGGACCTCTTGCAGTAAGGGAACCTGAACAGATACTTTTGCCATTTTTCCCTACTTTTATGCTCTGAAGACTTGAGTCATTCAAAGACTCATGCAACACTGGCCTTAGCAGTGGCCTCCTTTCCTTCTGTCTCTATTCTTGTAACAGCCACCTATGGAAGCAAGCGTACTTCTATTTCTCATATTTGTTCAGACAAACCTCAGCCTCAGTTTTTTTTTTTCCTTTTTGACCACTGGCAGGAGGAATATCGCCTTTCCCATATTTCCACTGCTTTAGGCACACAAGAGACAGTTTTCTCTCACACTTTCCATTATATTGATAACATACGAAATCTATTCTTAAAAAGTCAAAACAAATGAAAAAAATGAAAAGCCAACAATGTTATCTCCTGGCTCCATACCAAACCCAAACAAACAAACCTTTCAACACCACATCTCTTCTCACAATGGCTTCTGATAGCCATCGGCCAATGAATAATGAGAAAAACAGTTACACTAAAAATAGCATCTCCAAACAGTGTGGAAGTCGACAGAAGTTGTCAGGCCTCCAGGGCCAGATACTCGCAAAGAAAACATCCCTAATTTTTTTGCAGTTACTATTCAATAAATGGTCCTGCTTTTTGGCCTCTGGAAGGACTGCCAATTTTGCATCTGCTCTGAACATCTAATCAGAGTTTATTTTTTCACTTCATCTGTCTTTGAGAAGTGGACACTGCAAACAAATACTTTAGTTTTTCCATCATGAAATATTTAGCTTGTACTCCTCATACTGTAACTAAACTGTCACTTACAAGGGGAAAAAGACTTACCAGCATTTTTTAATGTAAAAGGAGTATGTTCACACGTCACATTAGATATCCCTCAGCTACAAGCTCTTTGGTTCCTTTTTCCCCCGGTACAGCCAGCTTCACTTTTGGGGGAATGACATCAGTAGAGGAACTATTTTAACATAAGTTAGCTTCCTACTTGGTCTGGGGAGGTTGTCTGACAAATAAGGTCATGAAAGATGAGATGCAGACACTTTTCTTCCGCCTCTTCTCCCCCACGCCCTCCCTTCTTCCCAACCCCGCTCCAGTGATGGTCTGTCTTGCTTTAAACTGCAGAGCAGAACAGACAAGGGAAGTCAGGGGAAACATAGCCCTTTTCCCAATTTTCAGCACAAAGAGCAGTGGGAAAAGAGACAATCGGGAAATTACGTCTGTACCAACTGATCTCTCCTTCCATCTTCAAGTTAAACTGAGGAGCTCTCTAAAGGAGAACGTTGCTTGCAGGCAGCTACGCAAACTCTGACGCACTAACCAGCACTCTCAGGACTTTCAGAAAGCGCGCTCATATTAAACCACTTGTGCAGCTGGGAGCTTTATAACTGTCCATATTCCACTCGGTTCCCAAAGAAAAACCTCTGCTCCTTCAGGACTTGTTGCGGAGAGGATACAGACTTTGGCACTGGTAGCTCATTTGTCATTCTTAGTATTTTTTACAGTAAATCACATCTTGTAAACCGAATTAAACAGAACAGAATAACACTTCCTGCTTTACGTCTTGGCTAATCCCATCCATTTCATAAGCACTGATAGCTCCTGTAAAATGCAGCATTTACTGCCCTGGGAGCAGGATCAGCAGGTAAGCGCTGTGACCTCCGCCGGCACCTCCGACCCTGTGCCAGGAAGTTGCAGTAGTGGAATACATCTTCAGTTGTGTTACGTGCAAACAATCACAACTCGGTAGCAAATCAAACCAGCACAGCAATGCCAGCAGCTGCCAGTTAGGGCTTAGTTAGTCGCTCTCAGTAGCTTCCAGGATGAAGCATAAGGTTACCGACACAATTATCACTGGCCAGGCCAGCAGTTGTTCTAGTGTCTCTCTCCTGTTTCACATGCCTGCTTGAAAGACCGTTTCCCCAGTCCCCCACGGCAGTAACTTAACACAAAACTTGATTTTACTGGGAATGACGCATACGGCTTAATAAAATAATTCACGCAAACACAAGGGGAAGAGGCTCAGCCAGACTCCAATCAATCAAAGCTGACATGCTCTAGGTCCATTCAAAGCATCATTTTCCTTTATTCTCTTCCCATTAATATTACTTTCACAGATGTTAACGACTTCAAAATAACTCGCTTCCAAATAGTAAGAAGGCCAAACCTCTGCATAACCAAACACTGTGCAAAACCAATCATACGTGCTCCATCCATGTGGGCAACTTGCTGGGTAACCAGTATGTACCTGGGCAGGAAGGAAGGAAAGTGGGAGAGCAGAGGAGGCAACTCCTCTTATAGTGACCTCCCGATACCAGCATGAAGAATGTCAGTATGCTCATGTGGGATGAATATTGCCCAGCTGATGTGCTGCACATGCATTCCCTACTTCATCCCAAGGTGGGCTGCTCTTCCACCTCGTCCCTGGGTGTACTGCTTGCTGACAGATTCAGTATTGTGAGTCTTCCATCAACTATACGCTTGCAATAACAATACAGAAAAACATACTTGAAACAGATGAAATAATGAAAACTGAAGAACTGCAAAAAGAAGGGGCTGGTGGTGAGTTTGTTCGGTTTGGGTTTTTTGAGGTGACCAGTGAAGCAGGAAGGTGTGGGGGGGAACACACTGAAAGAAGTTGCAGTAGAAAAACAGAGCTGTGAGTGAGGTCAAGCATTTGAAGACAACCATATTCCACTTAATTCTTACAGGAGAAGACAAATAGCAAAACATCTGCTGAAGGAAGATGGCTAGAGTTGCCACCAGGATTGAACATAAAAGTAACTTTTAAAGACAAGAAAACATCCTATGTATTTGCATTAGGTGGGAGGGTATATATTGCACATAGGCCACATTACTGTTCAAACTATAGTTTCACTTCAGTAATTTCTTGTTTCTAGTGGTGAATACTGCCATAAAACAGAGACATGCACTGTTTAGAGACTGCACCACAAAAATTTTGATAGGCTACAAAAATTTCAAGCATACATTTAGAACAAATATCTAAACCTCTCACAGGTCATCACAACATAATGAATAAATCATCAGTACCAAACACTATTTATTTCCATCTGCAGGCGACAACAGTTTTGACAATTCTAATGCTACAGTCATGCTTACTGCGTTTATTCTGGTTATGTTAATTAAGCATTGGGAACTAACCAACTCCCCAAAAAGTAAAGCAAATACAATGTTAATTCAAACACTAAATTTAAAAGCTACTGTGTTGCACATAAACAACATAGACCACGTTGTAGATATTAACCCAAATTCTGTAAATATAGTACGTAGCATGCCCAAGAGCCACTCCAGGAATCCCACCTAGCAGTGTGTTTGGATTACTTTATCTCCAAAGCTGCATTTCTTTATTCTAATTCAGAAGAAGAAACAAAAGCTTACGCAAACAAATCTAGAAGGCAAAGGTCTATTAAGGTTAGACCAATGTTACTCCCAAACTGGACATATCCGTAGCGTCAGTAGGATTTATCGAAGACCACAGATCTACATGCTGTACTGGTTTTGTCTGGGATAGAGTTAATTTTCTTCACAGTAGCTAGTATGGGGCTATGTTTTGGATTTGTGCTGAAAACAGTGTTGATAACACAGGGATGTTTTCCTTAGTGCTGAGCAGTGCTTACACAGAGCCAAGGCCTTCTCTGCTTCTCACCCCACCCCACCGGGAGCAGGCTGGGGGTGCACAAGAAGCTGGGAGGGGACACAGCTGGGACAGCTGACCCCAACTGACCAAAGGGGTATTCCATACCATATGACGTCATGCTCAGCATATAAAGCCGGGGGAGAAGAAGGAAGGGGGGACGTTCGGAGTGATGGTGCTTTGTCTTCCCAAGTCACCGTTACGCATGATGGGGTCCCTGCTCCCGGGGGGGTGGCTGACCCCTGGCCTGCCGATGGGAAGTAGTGAATGAATTCCTTGTTTGGCTCTGCTTGCACACGCGGCTTTTGCTTTACCCGTTAAACTGTCTTTATCTCAACCCATGAATTTTCTCACTTTTACCCTTCCGATTCTCTCCCCCATCCCACCGGGGGGGAGTGAGCGAGTGGCTGTGTGGTGCTCAGCTGCTGGCTGCGGTTAAACCATGATACA
This sequence comes from Fulmarus glacialis, assembly GCF_000690835.1. Classification (NCBI taxonomy): domain Eukaryota; kingdom Metazoa; phylum Chordata; class Aves; order Procellariiformes; family Procellariidae; genus Fulmarus; species Fulmarus glacialis. The sequence continues at coordinate 6,508 of NW_009233346.1, read as the reverse complement.
TGGATATCAGCAATAGCAGATCCCTTAATACTGGCAATCACAATTAAAACCAAAATAATTCAGCTGCAATTATTTTGGTCCAATAGTCTTTTTTGACCCAGCTGGTGTTTAGTTTGGAAATAAATTTTGTTTGGAAAAAAGTGAGAAACAAGGAGGATGCATGATACAATTCTTGCGGTGTAGCCAACACTCAAAGTGTGGGGACAACACCTCCCAAATCTACCAGCTGGAGATGGAGATGCCTATTAAGTAGCTGCCTTTTCGGTAGTCTGTGTTGATTCAGAAGCAATCAATTCATTCATATGAAGACAACTGCATTATGGCAAACATCATTTCACATGACTACATATATTA
>NW_009233346.1:5641-6104 GCF_000690835.1 Fulmarus glacialis | reverse complement strand
TTCCTAGAATAGCCACTTTACAGCTACCAGAACATAATCAACCTCGCATCTCAGTAATTTGTTCTTACCTGCTCTAGCTTTCCATTTTTTCAGTTTTGCATCACAACATAGGTCTTGAAGGAATAAGGAGAACAGTTGCTTCTTTAATTAGTGTAAAATGCCGTGAGGAAAAAGTAAGAACAGCAACTCAGAATAATCTACGTTTGCATACCTCGGCTCCAGTACTTTCTACCTTCTTCACTGCAGGCTAACTGGTCACAGTTTGCAATCTCTCGTTATACAAGTACCACTACAGAATAAACTACCTGGAAGCCCTACAGTACAGTAACGTGTGGTGGTCTGAGCCACTTTAACACTTGGCTGTTAAGAAAAGATGTAGATCTACCACCTCAGCCCTTCATTCCTGATTGAAGGGTAAAGTTGAAATTGTTTTACTTTCAGAGCACCTTCCTTCCTACCGACC
>NW_009233346.1:0-5606 GCF_000690835.1 Fulmarus glacialis | reverse complement strand
CCCCCCCCACGCTCCCATCACCGCTCCCACCCCACATCAGCTTGCCAGTGTTGAATTCCTGCCCTGTGTAATGGCACTCCGCAGGGCTCAGACAGGTAGGTGCCTTTGCAAGGTAAGGAGGAGGACTGTGAAAAGCCACCCCGCTGAAGTCCAGCCAGATACAAGTATACGTAACAAGAACGGCACGCATTTTTGTTGTACTGATTTATGCCGCTAACTATACGGCTATATCCCCAACATCACATATATTACTGACCATGAAATGTGTACAGCTGTGTAAGTATACAGCTGTGTAAAGCTCTAAGAGAGCTATATTAAGTGACTGACATACCCTGCAATAATAACTGTTGCTATTGGTTATGATGTTGCAACTAGTCTACAATATACTACCTTATGAAAAATCAAATGTTACTCCTACTTCTGCATTAATGTTAACCTGTTACACCCTAGCTGACATTAAGAATTTCAACTGAAGAACACAAAATAGGCTCGTTTTGCCTTACAGAGGCAACAAGGAATACACCCATTTAAACTGCATTCTGTACAAAGCTGAATGACTTACTGAAAACTTTCTCCAAGGAACCATGAGAGATTTTAATTTGTTCAAATCATTAGTAAAAAGAGATTAGCTTTTCAGATAAACAGCTTTAGAAACCAGTGTATTTTCTGTGCTTCGTAAACTGTACTTTATTTGAACTTAATTTCAAGGAGTTTAAACTAAAGCAGGAAATTAGCCCTCAGCAGCGCAGCCAGATTCATCCTCAGCATCTAGAGGACAAATTAAAAACAAAACAAAACCAGGAGAGTCCTCCTTGCCAAAGAACATAATTCTGCTGTCTCATTACTGTTTTGCTAAAATAATTTAATTAGCAGTCTTCAGATACAGGAAGGCATTTATGCTTCATCAGGAAAATAAGGGCTGTTGGGGGTGAATGGTATGTGCTGTCCCAGCATACCAGGAACACGGCGTTAAATTCTTCCAGCTATCGGGCCAAAGCTGGATTGGCATACCAGAACTAAGCACTTCTTTGATCCAAAGGAAAAAAAAAAGCATCAGGCAGTCTAAAATTTGCATACTCTTAACTGCAAATAAGAAGAAACAGTTCAGCTGAGGAGCAGTGCTGAGGTATAATAGGTGAATTGGATATTTTGCTTTCCCCTCCCATGCATAAATTAAAGTGCTAAAACCACCCCGGTCCTCATCTTTCATTAGGTCCTGCTCTCGTGGGCGCTGACATTTGTCTTTAGGGAATCCCATAACTGAGGCTTTTATACGTAGCTATTTAGGCCAATTCCCCTAGGCTATTCCGTGCGACAGCATATTTGATTCCTGCAATAAAGTGTAGCCTCCCGTCTAGGCTAATTTCAACATACGTTTCCTCTTTAGAAACTTTTAGATGGGAAGCCTGCTTACAGCGGGACTGCACTTTAGTTCTCCAGGACAGCAGAGGCCCCTACAGAAAAGTACTACCCTTTCCTAAACTAGTTGTTTACTATGGCTTACTGCCTACAGCGCTTAATTGCTCATCAGTACCATGCACAAGTGCCCTACACAGGCAAGAGTCTATGCTTTTGCAAAACCTCGTCATGAGAGCACTTCTACCGTCAAATCAGAAGACAGCTATCCGCATCCCCAGTTCAAATTTCTCATTACTGTAGGAGTAACCAGCTACTGAACAAGAAACTGAACTACAGTTTAGCTTGAAAATTCCCGGGATTTGGGAATAAACTGCTTCTCAACCCCTTTTTGGCTCAGATATCAGCTGTATTCATCTGTACACAGGCATTCTACAGCTCTCCAGTCCATTTTAGCCATATAAAAATAATTTTGCAGAGCCAAACTGTATTTTAACTTCACCAGCATAATCCACAGGTGAATAGGATAAGCCAAGTCTAAATGAACTGGCAGAGTTTGAATCGCTAGTGGAGGTTAGCTAAAAATATTGCCATGATGCATAAACCCAAATAGAAACCTGCTCCGTCTCCCAGGGCAGTATCAATTCTGCAGTCCCAACAGGTGTAAAAAATAATTCATCTTTGTCACTAAACTATACAAATATGCAGGAGGGGGAGGAGACCTGCCGACAGAGAAGGGGGCATTTGTACATAAATGCTTCCACGCTGCAGATCAAGTTTAAAGGTGCCAGGGTACAGAGCCATCAGAAGCCAGTTTCTTCACCCAGAGATTTCCAATGATCCTATAAATTCAATACTGCAAAGTTTGTCTCTATATTTCATATGTGAAATGCTTCAGCCATCTGAGGAAGGCTTTGAAACTCGGCCCACATTAAAAGACAAGCCTTCCCTGAAAACACGGTTTTAAAGTAGGAAACTAGTTAGTTACTGCCTGGGTACAAAGATCACATTTGTTTTGACTTAGTTCCTCCAATCCTTTGAATACCAGTTCAGAGCACATACTCTATAAAACGCTCGTGAGAAACTGGCACATTCACTTAGGCACATATTGATGAACCACTATTTACAACTACTGTCATTTAAGTGCCTTTTTATTGTAAATAGTGGGATTTGCAAGAACAGACACCAGAAGATCCTCAAGCTGCTAAGAGCTGCTGAATAAACAAGGGTAACAGGAGTAATTTTTCCCCGCTGCCTCCCGTTTGAACTGCACAGGCTGCGCCCTGCGCAGAAAATTGCTTGTTTCCTGCCAGTCTCCAACCTCTGCATCTCTGTTTTCTGGGTGGGAGCAGGGAGGGGAATTCAAGGGTGGTTTCTTTTGTTTGTTGCATAAACAAATGCAGATAAAACAACCATTTCAAATGAACACGTCCTTCCTAGGACAATTCTGTTGGAGCCTTCAGACAGTAATGAAGATTTATTTTCCCAGCTTTGCCTCCCCCCCCAACAGCCCTCCACGCCGCAGAGCAAGTTGAGCCCCAGTATCTGTAATTAATGGCTTTGCATACTTATGTCTGAAGGTTGCAGGTCGGCCACAGCACAACAGATACGCACATGCAGGCAAAGAGGCAAACGCACTTACCCGAGAGATAGACAGAGGCATGTTGAAATCTTTGCCCCCTTGAAGTCTGAAACCCCAAGGAGCTGGGCCGACCAAAGACACGCTGTAGTTGCTCATGGTGTTTAGTATGCAAGGATCAAATCCAAAGAACTGATGCCTGCAGAAGAGGATTAGAGTTTTAATTTAAAGATGATAAAAACAAAAAGCACTGTCTATCATTTTGAAAGCCTTCTTTCTTTGTCTGTGTTCCCCTCCATAGTATAAAAACAGCCAAAAAAACCCACACCAGGTCTGTCATTATTTGTGCTTTTATTTCTCATGTGTTGTTTTCCTCCATGGCTTAGGAAGAAACGTAACATAGACTCGGGACTTTGAGAACTTCTGGTGCTGAGATGTTTGACAACTACTTCTTACTAACAAAATACTGTGTGTGGGGAAAAAAACCACCCAACGTTAAAGCTTATCTTAAAAAAAGTCAATGTTGAGACAAGCATGAATTGATAATATCCCTTAAATCCAAGTATGGAAGAAATTAGCACTACTGGCACATTCATTTCTAACAAAATGAGTATCATATGCTGCCATGTCATCAGCTCAGAGCTTGTTTCTAAACACATTATGTCTTGACAGTTTCAAAACGATGTCAAAACATCACAACTTTGAAGTTAATCAGAAAAAAATAAAATCCCTGTGACTTTTTTATTTTTATAGCATAGCTTCATATTGGTAGAACAATGCTACAGACAAAACACATACTAAAACCAACCCTCAAATGAAAGCTGTGAACCGAAGCGAAATACCAACGGCCACAACTTAACGCTGAGGCAGCAAAACCCAAGCAAAACCCAAGCATCTCCCTTCCCTCCCCGCAAACATGGGCAACGAATTACCTTTAAAAGGCAACCGAGGCACTTAATTGCTGTACACCGTCAAAGATAAGGGCTTCAGTTTCACCTCAGATAAGTAACATTACAATGACATCTTAGGTAGTGGATCCCGTCTATTTTTGTATGGTTGAAGCCAGGCAGGAGCACACCAGGGTGGGCTGGTGTAAGACTACACCGGAGCACAGCCAGATTCCATACTCGTATAGGGACATTTAAGGTGGACCTTCAGTCAAGCAGAAGCAAGCCGGCTGCCAACCCCACCGAGCTCTGCAAAGCCCGGTTTCACCTCTTCATACTTTGCAGGGGGGGGTGTTATTTTTTTGGAGGCGGTGGATTTTTTGCAAACACAGCCCAGCCTCGTGGACCTTCAGAACGGGGCTGTCGCACAGCCCCCGCGGGTGCAGGGAAGGACATTTAACATCACCCTCTGAGAAAGCCAGCAATAACACACGTTTCTGGGTTCACCTCCCAGAGCCACAGAGATCCGCTGTTCAGATCTGTTTCTAAATCAAACGGCAAACTTTATTCACACCGACGGCCGCTCAGGTAACCAGAATGGGGCTGCTGGCATCGGGCAGAAAAAGATACAATATGAAGCAGAATTTGGAGCTGGTAACAGAGGTGCCTGGGTACCTGGGCAGTTCCTGACGTGCCCCTGCCTGTTGGCATCCAGCAAAGGGGCAGCTCTGACCCCATGCGCTGACTCAACCCACCCTTAAAAGTGGAGCACCAATGTACAGAGGGGGAAACGCACACCGCTGAGCTTTCATGTGGCTGAAGAGAAAAATAAGAAACAAAACCCTCCACCAAGTTTGAGCTAGGACTCTTAGGGGACTCGCTCACCACTAAAGCGAGAACTACAACTTGTTTAATTGCTCTGTGGTCTGAACTCCTTATAAAATGAGGATTTTAATTAGTCACGGATTTCTTTCTATGTAAAAATACAAATTCTTGTCATTCCCTCTAAATGAAATCCACCACAGTGACAGGTCACTATAAATTAGAGACTGCAGAAAAGCAAACCACATCTAGCACACATGCAGTTCACCAGCACAGGCGGAAGGCTTTACCTATCAGTTAAAACTGAAGCACTTGCGTAGCAATTTTTTTTTTTTTTTAAACTGAGTAACAGCTAGTTACAATAACAGATCTAAGAAAAGATTAAGTTATATTAGAAAAGAATACTGTTGTTCTTCATTTGTAGCAACTACAAATAGGAGGGAAGAGACTGCATGCTGAAATGCCACACATCACTCATCTTTTCCTTTCTCACCCACTCGATTCTCTGTGTCTGCATCTCTAGGCTTACAGATACACCAGGAAGGAATAGCAGACAAAGGAGATCTCTTCAAAGTTTAATTTAACGAATTTCTTAAAATATGCTAGAACAACATCTAAGAGAAAGTATTGCAACCCACTAACCCCACTTCATGTGGGGAACATTGCGCAAACAAACTAGCTAAGGGTGAAATTGTGCAACTTTCATTTAGATGATCAAACGCTTGGTGGATCTACTTCTGGAAGGGGGAATTTCAAAACCCAGGCAGAAGCGCTCGCCTTCACCACTGCCACCGGGGCACAGAGCCCCAGGGGCCCGGGGGTGGCTAGCAGGGCCCTCCTGCCCCCCGGGAGGGGTGGTTGTGCCTGGGGGGGCAGCGCCAGCACAGGCCCCCGTACCCCCCAGCACCCCCTTTGCCCAGCTCACCCACCGAAACCCTCTAAGCGTCCCGGGGCGTGGAGCC
>NW_009233345.1:0-27695 GCF_000690835.1 Fulmarus glacialis | reverse complement strand
TGCTCTGACTATTAACGACTGAGGCAAGGCAGCCATTAAGTACCTCAGCCTTTAGGGCCTGATTCTATGATTGCAGGGACCCAAAAGTAGGTCTGGGCACGGTGTCAACTATGTTTTATGGGAATATTGCATTTATTTCAGAACCTGCAAAGGTGGTGAAACAGAATTTTTGTTGGGAAATTATTGAATTTGAAGTTCTCCTTTCAGTCTCCATTTCTGTGAATGCTCACCGACAGCAGGTTTTATTTGTTTAGGGCTAAACTCAGTGGTGCTTGAGCTGTGTATCTTGAGTTTGACCATCAGTGAGGTGGCTGGGAGAAGGAGGAGGGTTTGAAATTATATTTTTACCTGTGCACTTAATGAGATGACGGTTTTTGTCGAACAGAATTAATGTATATGATATATTCTTGTTGCCTAGTGTTTCCTATTAATCACCATCTGCTCTCCATGTTTACATGGAGAATATATGTATGTTTACGGACACAAAGTATTTTAAATTCGTTATCACAACACTGAGCTACTGTTGCAACCATTTGGCCAGAGGTGTGTCATTTAGCAGTTGGATTGATAAAGACATGATCAGGTTCAAAGCAAGACAGGACTGCACATGTTGAAACACACTGTGTGTAAATAGAAAACAATAGGTGTTAAGACGATTGTAAGCAGACCAGAAGCTTTACCACCAGAGATCAGTCTTTCTCTCCATCAGCTGGGAAGGAACAAAGTAAAATTTAGTGAAAAGAATAAAAGAAAATCTTTCAGATTTCCAGAAAAACCATCCCACATGGATAATTTATTATTTTGACTTCATTTTCCTGACATAACCAGGGCCTCAGTAGCTCATACTATTCTGCAGAGTTGCAACAGTTAAACAGACATATCCAAATAACGAGTTCTTAAATTTATATATAAAATATATACTTGACAATGACTGGAAGAAATAATACCACATTCTCTTACCAGTATCAAAATTTTCCAATGCTTTTACTACCAGCTGAATTCATGAGCAACCTGTAGACTGGTATAAGTTCACTGGAAACTTTACACATCGGTGCAGTTAACTTAACAAATGCTTGCAAATGTGGATCTGTTTATGGACAAGTTTTGTACATGACGTAGGACTAAATATACTAAAAGTTGTGTATCATTATCCTTGGTCTACTTAGGATACTAAATAAAGTAGAATTTGCACTTAGCAATATGTTGATATCTCTTAATAGATTTTAAAAAAACAGACCGTATAAAACAATGTATTTTATGTTCTCTGGCACATAGGTTTATCAAAGCATACGGTAAAGTCACTGTTACTGTCCCGCAAATGTAGGCCTTTATTGTTACATAATACGCTGTATGCTTTCTTTCAGGAGATCGAGCCCATGAAAATTTGTGTTTTAGGAGTTGGTTACAAAGTTCTTGTCAAAGTAATGCAGTTTGAGGCAAATCGTAGAAGCAGGCTGCTCTTCAAGGTATGTTGTGGGGGTTTTTCTTATACCACGAAAACAGGTTTTGATATATAAGTATCAAAGGGATTTTCAGATTTGAGCAAAATAGTCTATTGAACTATTCTAACAAATAGTTTTTTCTTAATATTTCTCAATGACATAAAGCACTTTTTCTCTTAGAGATCATGTATTATAACCTGCATGCATTGATAAGTGTGATATCAAATCAGGTTGTATTTTTTTAAGTTGCCAAGATACCAAATAATCATCATAGAGTTTATTCCATCAAAAACAATTAGCTGCCATCTACAGAGATGCAGTACCTTGTCATTAACATTGATGTGATAACACATGCACACTCTTTGAGTGTTTAAATCAGAGAATAGAAGCAGTCTCTTGTTTTCATTTACAATAATTAATGCATGCTTTTTTTTTTCTGTATAACTCAGTCATGGAGCTGTTAGTGAAAGATGCTGTTAAAAACTTCCATATTTTTGAATATTTTGGGGAAAGTGCAGTCGTTGGAACTACATGCTAGCTACAATACTGTAACTACAACAAATAACAATGAAACATAACTGCAGTGTTCTTACCGCTGGTGGTGTGCAGTGCTGTGACTCAAACAGAAGTGTGAAACAGCTGAGCGGCGCAGATGCTGTGAGGGCATCAAATGCACCAAAAAGGCTGAACTGGACACAGGACGCAGGGAAGCCCCGTTCTGCCTCTGTGAAAATACTGGATTAGCACTAGACAAATACAACCATCAGTCTGACTTACTGCAGAAATAAAGCTTTAAAGCGAATTGCATAACTGAGCAACTGACCTGCAAATTGAAGTTGGGATTTGCGTCCTCCTTATCTAGGAGACATTTGCCATCTTTTTAATGTCTTTCTTGCTTGAGTTTATTAGATTATAGCCAGTCCTTTTAAAGTCATATGAAAGGCGGGTAAAGCTATGACCAAATGCTTTCCTGTGGCAAAGGTCAGACACAATTTCCATTCATCCTGTGAAGATAGTGATTTCCATGGAACTACTGGCATGGCTTATAATTGAGAGCTTAAGTATGTCCTCAGCATTGAGCTTGGTATGCAACTAGGATAAGTGGTTCTAGCTATTTTAGAGACTGAGACTGTAAGACTTTTGAAGTTTTACTCGTAATTTATGTCAAATATCAGAAGAGATGATCTTAGAGGTCTTTTCCAACCTTAATGATTCTATGATTCTATAAGCAAAACTTACCTGTTTGCTGCACACATTACCTTAAAGTTGATATTCCAATGAATTCTGAGTACTTCAAGTACGATATGATAATAGCCTTTATTCGGCATGCATACAAAAACTTCCCATTCATTAACTCAGTGCAGCCATGCTAATCAGTCCTTGAAAAGGTATCCTTCTGTTTCTCTCGCCCATTTGCCTATCCAGTGCCGAGATTCATTTTTATTGATACGATCTTTCCTTGCTTGTTCCAAACCACTGCTAGTGGAAGGAGACTTAATTTTAGCATTGTATCGAGCAATATCAACCTTCTTTTCTCCTTAATAAAATTATAACGTTAAGATAACCAAATGATTTGGTTACAGTGGCTGGCCTGTCTCAGGAAGAAAATTCTGATGCAATTTTGAGGGTTGAAGCCAACCTGACATAGAGTTGTTTGCTTCTTGGATCAAGAACATGTATAGGTGTGGTGAACAGGTGTGGTTTACTTGAAACGTTAAACTCAGAAAACCAGGCACAAGCTTAACAAATACCTAGCTGTTTTCCCAAGAATTCTTCAGACACCTCTGGTGTATTGTTTCAGTTTGTGAAATTGCATTAATTCACTTATACTGCAAAATTTAATAAAAAAGTACAAGCTTTTCAATCATTATTCCAACTGAGTAGTACTTACTCTAAACTGTGTAATAAAATTATAGAACACTAAATTACCAATAAATTACATTAATTACTAAATTAATGTAAAGTGGAGTATTTCACTGTAACTATTGGAGTAAGTGCTAGTCAGCATGAATAGCAGTTATATATTCGTGCTCTAATTATTCCACTGAAAATATTTTCTACAAGTTCATTTTAAAAAGTATGATTTTTTAAAATTTATTTAGGTAAATATCTGTTTTTTCTCCAAACCAGACATTCCTCTCTAATAAAAACGCACAAGCCAGTAACATATACTTATTGTGAAAACTGTATTTTTAAAATCATGTTTCCAATTTAAAAGTGCCAATTTTATGCAGAGTAATGAACTGTTCTGCATGCTGTAATTTATTACATTGATTGGGGATAGGGACTATAACATGAACTTTCTTGAGAGAAAGCTAAGTTGAAGTGGAAAAGGAGTTGTACTGGATTCAGTATTATTACCTCCTTGGAAAGTAATGAACATGAGAAAGGTATAAGGACAGTAGATGATAAACTGTATGTGGCTTGAAATGAATTTTTAATTGTAGGCCAAATGACACTCAAGCGTCTTTTTCTTTCGTGTAATAGCACTGGAATAGGGGGTAGAAGTAGAGGGTTGTTTGGAATATACAGGGGCTCTTCCATAAAAAAAAAAACCCCTTCATTTGCAAAACCAAACAAAACTCAGAAGCTTTTAAATCTGAATGTTGAGTCATAGAAATCAAATATCATTATTCAGAGTCTAACTGGACATCTGTTATCAGATGAAATGTTCTGCGAGACTGCTGTTTTGCCATCACGGGCAGACGTTTATTTGCTAGAATTTGTCTTGAAGAACAGAAGTTGTATTCTGATAATAGAAAAGATGTTTTCAAAATCAAAGTGTTGTCAGGAAGTTTATCTCATGTTTTGAAATACTAAATGCCATTGATCCATTCCTGAAATAATGGACAAAGATAGTGGCAGCTGGGCAATCAGTTATATTGAGGGGGTTCTTAAACTATACGTTAGCTAGTTAATAGAAAATGTATATGAGAGAGCAGAGGTGAGACCCCCACTTGTCAGAAGATTGATTTCTACTAGAGTAGTTCAAAATCTGAAAACATGGCAAGAGAATGTGACAGGTATGTCCATTTTGTGCTTAAAAGCTTCATATTTGGAAAAGCATGACTCTTGTTTTAAATAGCCTTTCAGTGGGAGAAAAAAGGGCGGCGGGGGGAACAACAAGGGGAAAAAAATAAGGAAGAAAAGCCATGCATATCTAGAGATTTCCTTTTTAAATCTTTGTCATTAAATACAAAACCATCTGGATAGCCATACCCAATCAACAGACTTAAATAAAAACCAAATATGCTAGATTTGGAAGGACTGTGGTTTTTTAAATGCAATAAATTAATTTTCATGTCTTACAAAACACTGAGCATATTAATAGAACTCCCTAGGGAAAGTGTTACAGAAAGTTTTAAATATATTTATATTTAGGCCTTAAAGCTGTGTTTTTACACATTTCACTGGAATAATCTAGAGGCATCAAAATTTAGAACATGTTTTTAATCTGTATTAGATTGCATTTTTATATGCTAAAGAAGCAGCACAATCTGTCACTTAGGATTGACATCGTTGCCTATGGAAATAATGTGGTATTTTTCACTCTGTCCATGGTACCATTAATTGCATGAAATCTCACAGAAACAGAGAATACTGGCTGTCATTAAGGAGGATCTATGTTTGCCTTAACATGACATCTATGCCAAAACTTTCCTCTTAATGTTTTTTTAAATAAAAAATTGTGTTCTTTCTTCTCACCAGCAAGCCAGCTCCTGAGCAAGACTTCTCTATTAACATTTACAAATTTGGTTCCTCATGGTTCTGAGTCACTGTTTTATTTAAGTTCAACTCGAGTTACCTCAGTGAAGGTGGCAGTCATAGAATCTTTTTTAAACTACAAGTTAAATAATTGTTTATGTTTCTAGAAAGAATTACATGTAAGCATGAAAAAGTATGTCTGTAAACATGCAGAGATGGATACTAATACTTCATTTGTCCATCAAATTTAGAAGAATGCTGGAATTAAACCATTGGTTTAGCAGCCCATCTCTGTTGAACAGATATGTGTGGTTTAATTCTGCTAGTTCTGCAGAATTCAGTATCAAAATATGCATTGACTTTTATTGTACAGGATCTCATGTGCTTGTGTATTGTTGACAAGAGTAGTTAATTCATATTTGTTGATCACAGTATACTTTGATACACATTTATTAAATTTCCTCTTCCAAGTATATGCAAGATGGTATGTTATTATATGGCACATTTGCATACTATTTTTCCATGGGTTTTATGCTTTTTCATTGAACAGGGTGGACCTGCTTGAATGGATGAATCGGGATCGCGTACTAGAAGGTGTTTGATATAGTCCAAACCCTATTTGTTGCAGATATTGTAAGTTTTATAGTAGATCAAAGAGGAGAGAAAAGGAGGAGGATGATCTCAGAGGTTGATTTGAGAGGTTGCGCTACTCAACTGGCTTTCATTTTTGTCCATGCAATAGAGCATCTGCATTCTGCAAATTAAGTCACTTGGACTAGAGAACAGGAGGGATTACTAATGGTGTCTACTTCAGTTTTGTTCACCAAACTTGAGATATGATTTTCAGAAGTTATGCCCTAATGAGGTTACTTACCTTTCAGTGCTAAGGTGATTTTCTCTCTTTTAATTCTTCCGTAAATTAGGGATAATAATTCAGTATTGTCTTACAGGGGTACATTGCAGATTAATCCATTACTTTTTTGCGAAGTGCTGAAATAAGACAAGGATGAGAGACATGGAAAAGTTCATCCAGCATTAATCATTCTGTCTTTAAACTAAGGGTTAAATAGCATGCAATAAACATTCTGACATGTTAACACACCTTATAAAGAACAACAAGGATTAAACAAAATAATACCTGCTGGGTGCTTAATCGATCAGCATTGATTCTAAGCAATAACTGAGGCTGGGGTTCTTTTGGAAAAACAGTTGTGATCATGTAATGAAAGATAATTACAACTCACACACAAGGGAATGGATTATGTTTGCAGAGATACTAAACGCCAGAACTAAGATTATTTTTGCACCCCTAGCATCTGATCCTATCAGAAAGCAAATTAGACTAAACAGGCCCTTGATCCTGTACAATGACTTTCTTATGAAATATTTTTAATCGGCAAATGTGGAATTCTTCCTCCCACCTGAAAAGAGATGATTTTTACATGGAGCATCTGCCAGTCATTTAAGCATCCAGGCCCACAGAATGCACATGAAAAGAAAGTCTTATGAAATTTGACTTCTAGAATTGTAGAGATAGATCTTAGACCCATCCTTCAAGACATCTTCTCAAGATCAGGGTCATCCAGAAATGGATCCCTGGCTCAGACAGCAGCAAAAAGTACCAAGTCTTTTAATGCCTAGGAAGATTTACATTAGGCTTACAATCAGACGTCTTCTTATCCGAGGGTCAAGGTAGTGTACAAGTTGTCTCGCATCTGTCTGCAATTTTACAGTATTGCACATGATGAGGTAGTATTCTTCAAAGTTGATGCCATTGCCCTCAGGCCAAAATACTGTTGGATTGAGACTTCTTCCCTGTCAGCAAGAACTCACAGGACTCAGCCACCTTTGCTCTTGGACTTATTTTCTCACACCAGGGGAATATGCAGACCCTTCTTATCCCAGCTCTGCGGGATGATTAGCTGCACTGTAAACAAAGGATTTGCAACCAGGCATTATTTTCTATTCCATTTTAATGTGACTGTGTCCTTAAAGTACACAATTTAAGTTTTAATTAGTTATTAACAGTAGCCATTGCAGTTAGATAATTCCGTGAAGAAAAGGGAAAACAAATTGCTTGCAACTAATCTGTGTTCCATTTCGGCACCCTGAAAATGAAGGGTTGCCAGGAGAGCGGGAGGGAGGAGGAGGGAGAAACACTGGATGAATACACACCATTTTTTTCCCCTCAAATGTCAATAACAGCTTATTCGAATTTATTGTCTAGATTTCCAGGGCATTAAAAGTTTTTGCATCTGCAGACAGTACTGTGGTTGTTGGTGAAAGATTTGCCAGTATATATAGCTAGATATGGAAAATTATAATAGAAGGGGATGGAAGCTACAGGCTGTAATTATGTAGTAGAAAAACACTCAGTCCAGAAGCTTGTTGAAATCTCTCCTTTTTTCCCCAGGAATAATATCATGGTGAAAGTCGTTTTGTTGCATTGATGTGACACTTAAAAAACATGGGTTTATTTTTAGTACTTTCTGAGAGATTGAGAAGCAAACTGTGTGATCCTCACTATAAAAAGTTACAGATTTTTTTAAATTCCTTTCCATAAACATGCTATGAGAAATAACCTCCTGAAGGCAACTGGTATTGTATGTACTGACAAAGAAGTTTTAGTCAATACTTTTCATAAAACTTTGTGATGGAAACTGCCTTTTCACAGCCTTTATAAAGAAGGGCAGATACAAAATGAAGTAGACACCTGTAAGATTGCTGGAGGAAAAGGGAATTGGCCTAAACAGTTGAACTTTGGTAAAGGAGGAAGTCCACAAGGCATCACTGATGTGATGCTGGGAACTGTTAGGGAAATAGTCTTTCAGGTTTCCTATGAAAAATACTTTGTTTTATTTATGTTGACTTACAATCAGTCTACAGAAACAACTGCCTTTCTAAAATGCTCACTGCATTTCTACGTAGTGTGCGAGTCCAGAGCTAAGTACAGCAGCAGTGGGCCGTGCAAGTCAACAGAGCTTAAGACATGCTTGAAGTGAGATGCACTGATTAAAACGTGATGTAGAATCTGCCAAGATAGTAGAATATTTTATTCACAGTTTGGTACTCTGAGCTCTTTCATTGTTAAATCTCCCTCTCTCAAAAAAAAATCATAATTTTTTTGGTTTTGTTTTTGTTTTTGTTTTAAGGGAAAAGTAAAACTTTCTGTAGCAGACTGCAGGTCCCAAGGTTGGAAAATACCTTGGAATATGGTGAGTTTTACAAGCAATGAGTAATGTAAACTAGAAAGAAGGTGCTTCTGTAGTAGACACTAAAACGTTCACTGTTGTTATCTGGCATGGAACAGGACTTTACTTCCAGTTGAACACAGAAAACTGTCCTTCAGCTCAAGTAAATTGGCATCATTCCTCCCAAGCTGTGTGTTTTGTTAAGATACTTATCTTCTTTGATCATTGTGCTAACAGACTTCAATGTTACTGAGCCTGAATAACTGCCTGCTGCATAACTCTGGTTTTACAGTGCCATGATTCCACTGTTTTCAATGGAGCTACATGATTTAAAACTAATACTAATAGAGATCTGAGTTAGCTCCTGTATTTTTTCTTCCTAACGATACAGGAGGCAGGTCTTTTATTCTCTTCATTTGGTCATGTATTAATATATAAAATCCTTAGAATAAAAGACTTCCTGGAGGACTGGAATAATGATTTATATTTCTAGTCTGCTCTGTCAAACAGCAGAAGTTAGAAAAAGTTTCTTCAGTCTCTATCATCTTTGTTAGCTCCTGGAGCTGTAGGAATTAGGACTCTCTTTCAACTCAGTAAAAGTTCACCTAGTGGCCTTCTCTGCCATGGTCTTGAGATGAGTTAAATCTCCAGGCAAACAGGAGGAGCTGGAAGCCATTGTGCAGCAGGGTAGCTATGACTTAGTCGCCATCACGGAAACATGGTGGCATGAGTCTCACGATTGGAGTGCTGCAATGGATGGCTATAAGCTCTTCAGAAGGGACAGGCGAGGAAGGAGAGGCAGTGGGGTAGCCCTGTATGTTAGGGAGTGCTTTGACTGTCTAGAGCTCAATGGTAGTGATGATGAGGTCGAGTGCTTGTGGGTAAGGATGAGGGGGAAGGCCAACAAGGCAGATATCCTGCTGGGAGTCTGTTATAGACCACCCAACCAGGATGAGGAGGCAGACGAAATATTGTGCCAGAGGCTCGCAGAAGTCTCACAGTTGCTAGCCCTTGTTCTCGTGGGGGACTTCAACTTTCCGGACGTCCACTAGGGACGTAAATGATGCACTTGGATACAGGAAAGGATTATTGAGCAGGACAGTGTCACAGTGCTGCTTTCTCCCCCGGCAATCTCCACCTCCCCTATTCTGCCAAGTGTTGTTTTGCAGGCATACATAACTACTGCATCATCTCTGCACTTAATGTGAAAGCAGCTCCTTGCAAGAAGACTATAATGGTTTACAAGCAAACACCAGAATGGATTAAGCAGAAAAGAAACCTACTAATTTAATTCCCATCCCCCTTCTCCATTTCACAAGACTAAGATTCATTCAGCACTCCTCCCTGACGTGATCTCCGCAAGCTCAAGGTAAGAAAATCACAATTCTTTCAGAATCTAAGAATTTTGTGGCAACTAGAGCTGTTATTCTGTGCTTTATTAATTTTTTATGTTTTTCTTAGCAGAAAGGAGATTGCCATTTTTCTGTTATTTTCTAGCTATAAATAAATGATTCATGAGATTTATGTTAATACTTTAAAAAAAAAAAACAACCAAATTGCATAGTATTTGTAATTACAGAAGGCTCTACCTTACAAAAGTTGCAATATTTTGTTAGTCACCCATGGTATGTTAAGCACGTAAACAGCCCACAAAAGGATATTTAACTTGAAAAGGCATCCTTCTTCAATATGAAGGGTCCTTCACTTACTAGCATTATGTTCTATACCTCCCTTCATTTTGCTTTCCTCCTCCCTTAAAAAAGAATAGATAAATTAAGAGACTTTTGCTGTTCACCAGAAGATAGATTCCTGCCTAAATTCGGTGTTTGGTTCATGACTCTGAAATAACTGAATTCTTTATTTTGCAAGTCTTATGCCTTCTTTGAGATATTTTGCTCAAATTTAAAACAAGCAAATAAACAGGGACTCCATTTCAGATGGATTCCAGTAGGGCAAGTGAGACTAGTTTATCATTTCAGAGTATGAATCATAATCACGTTCATAGTTAAGACTCATCCATGAGACCTCCATGAAGGAACACAAGAAAGAAAATTTACCCGTATCCAAATACTGATGCCCTTAATACCACCTTCTCTTACAACTTCTGGTGGAAGTTATGCTGCACATAAACAGACGGCAGATTATGAGGATGATTCATTTCTGGTAACTAATGCAGATGCCTAGCTGGTAGCAAATAGATGCAGTGTGCTAGGGTCCCTCTACAGTCAACCATCACAGACACCTGCAGGGAGAGATTCATCTCTCCTGCTTGAACTACCTGCATGCATTTGAAGATGTACTTAATTACCCAACAGAAATGTCCATTTCCCTTGCTAATTGTAAGGAAATCCTAATCAACTACCTGAAACTTCGACTGTAACTTTCACAGGGTTAATGTTAAGCTATTATGCCACAGGTAAGACCACAGTGAGGCAGTAAAAGAAAAAGCGCTTTGCTTTTTATTGTGTTCCCCCCGACAGTATTAAGCCTAGAAACAGAGAAAACACACGTCACATAAGGAGGAAGAGGAGACAGCTGAGAAGGAAGCTTTCCAGATTGGTTTGGATCATGCTATTTTCAACAATACCGTAACACACAATTCAATTTCAAATACATTAAAGCTTTGGCATAGAAGAAAAATAAATGGCAGGAAAGGTAACAGGGCAATACCTGTAAAAAAGCAAAAAAGAAGGCGGTGTCAAAGTCAGGAAATGTATCGTGCAGAGCAGGAAGGAAAAATTGGCTTTAGGGCAGTTTGTTTAGACCAGAGAGATTAAAAACAAGCCCAGAAGAGATCAAAGAGAAAAGAATTAAGTCTTGGTGAGAGAAAACACAAAGATCTAGAAGAGAAAAAGTAGAGTCGAGTCAGGCAGCTATTCGGTGAGATCTTAACACTTTATATGGATCAAAGGACAGACTTCAGAAGAGAGTGCTTCTGAGCAAGAAGGCAGATTACGGAGCAGATCAGCATAAATGATGGAGAATAGAGAATACAGTTACACAGGATAGAAAGTGAAAAGGACTCAAACAAGCAGAGGCAGTTCTTCTGGATGCAGCAGGAGGATAATGCAATGAGCTGGAAAGCTCTTGCTTGTGCCAATCTTGCTAGATGGTGTGAATTTAACCTTAAGAAAACATGAGAAAATTGTGAGCTCTTTGTGCAAGCATTTTTAATATGCTTGTTCTCATTAAGAAACAAGACAATTCCTGCATTCAAAGAACTGTTTCACTATACTTATCAAAATGTGAACTAGGGTAACAATGTCTTAAATATAAACATAGAGGTTCTCCAGATTCAAAGACGACCTTGCGTTCCTGAAAGCATGCCTCATTTTTCTCAGCTATATTTGGTCTAATACAAGATACTATCTCCAGACACAAATTTAAATTTTAAGGATAATTTGCAAATTTTAAACTTTAAAAAATGCAAATCAACACCACAAAACCATACTCCAAAATGCATTTTCAGTTAGAATAATCAGTCATCAAAGGGCTAGCAGAAATTCAATTTTTTTAAGTTACTTCCTACTACAACTGAGTATTCGTTGCTAAGAGCTGGACCATGCTAGCACAATGGTAACTTGCAAAGTAATGTTCCACATGTAATTCCTCATTATCTCTTGCCATGTTTTAATTTTCAAATGATGGTTGAAACCTTGACATTTTTTATAGTTCTGACTTGTGGCCTAAATCTTACTTTTTTTCTACTAGCTTATGTTCAAAAACACTACTACACCAAATCAACCCTCTTCAAATTTGGTCCAGCTCTTACTTTTTAGAGTGATTACTTATTATTATCATGGAGTATTTATTTGAATCATATTCCATCAACTACCATTGTTTTCGTCCCATTAGCCCTTTTTGGCAATGCTTAAACAAGCACTCACGCCTCCTTCTTCAGGATTCAGTTTTAATGAAGGCTCCTGTCTAACAATATTCTTTTAAAGTAACATGGTATAGCAATTAATAAGATTACAGAACAGAATGATTACATTTTCTTCTCTCCAAGACTTTTGCAGCTTTCTGCATTAGAATGGATTAAAAAAATAATTAACAAAAGATGACATCAGACTGCAAGATATACATACATTTTTGCATTAGTTATTAAGTAAATGTTTTTTTAAGTACATGTTATAGGTGGAATTTAGGCTGTAAATAACTTAATTGCCAGCATGATCTTCTTACATTGCTTTTTCTAGACAAATTGATTTTTTGCTAAGATACGCAAGAATAGAAACACATGTTTAAAGAATAATGAACTGAATAGGAAAACTACAAACCATTAAGTCCAGTTAATTCAGGAATTTCTGTAAAACATCCTTGAAAGTGAGGTATTCTGCTCTTGAACTGAGAACAAAAGGCAATTATGATTCACTATAGGAGGGCACCGATACCACTGATTTCTATCCAGTGTACCCCCATTCAGTAACAATGTGAGTTGGTACCTTGTGGCCTTATATACGATCAAAGCTCAGTTCTAAAGATCCTATAGGTACACACAGTATAAGACAGCCCTGCCCCAAGCACTTTACAGCCTAAACCTGAAATGAAGGTTTAAAAAAAAGTATATGAAGTAAATTCTCCAACATCATAGACCAGATCACTGCCAAAACAAAGCACAAACAAGGCCCTTTTTAATATTCTATTACCATTACTGTAACATCTAGTCATAGTGTTTCACTGAAGTGCAGATTTGACTTCCCCTGATGTCACTGGCAAGTCCACCACTGCATGCAATGTATTTCACGCCTAAGTGTCCTTATCATGTTGTCCTGTGTGATCTCTGTGTGATTACAGACTTTTCCCTGTTGAGTCGTCATTAAATGAAAAGATCAAAATATCCCTGTTGTTATAAACTAAGGTAACTCCTCTACTGTAAATGTGATTTTTTTTTTTCTTCCAAATCATATCTTTCTTCATCTTTTGTTATTTCTTGGTGATTCCATGTTAAAACTACCTGAATTACAGTTTAATGGAAGAGGCAACTCCACCCGTAACTTATATGGCCAAGGCCACACGGAAAGGGTCCCTTTGTCCCTTACAAGCTCTTTACACCCAAGTTTCCACATTGCAAGCATCACTATACAACAAATTAATTGTTCTTGTAAAACACCTCATCTACATGATTTGCCACAACCAGTGACATAAGTTCCTTATAGCTTTGTTATAGAAAAAAATTAAATTGTTACATGAGTAGAAATCTTGTCCCATCCCTTTGGCAAACCTGTCAATGTCTCTCTCTTGTCCATTTTCCTTTGCTCAACTCAAGCATCAGGAACTAGATGCACCACAGAAGGAAATTTACTTGCACAATTCCTGGAAAATATATTTGATCTGAATTGTGATCTGGCAGGAGTGCTGCCGTCTTTGTCAGCTGTTCAAGAACTATCTGTTGTCACTGAAAGATTCCTTGATCCTCTTGTCTCCAAGTCCAGCATTCTGAAAAAGCTTTCTTAATTTCCATCACCGAGAGCTATTATCAGTAAGGGCAGTTACTTCTGATTTATCTGTCCTTTTTTCCTCAGCAGTTATATCTAAACATCAGCTATTATCCCAGGACTTACATAGGTCTGAGGGATTTGAAGAGAAAAAACAACCCTACCTATTTTTCATTACTCCAGAAGAGCTGAGAACTTCCAAATTCTTTTTCAGGTAACTAAACAAATCTTACCTTACTACTGCCTAGACAACATTAAAGTAAAATTGCATGTGACATTGCATACAGCAAAAAGGCCCTGACAGTAAAAGAGTAATTTTGTTTCTTTTGAACAATAACAACATCAGTCTATCATAAAAGTCGTATGTCACCTTATTAAGAGTTGTAAGAAGAGTGTTCAATGAAATACATGTTATTCAGTCTGGAAGCATGAGAAGGTATGCTATTATTCAGACAACTTTACAGGAAGAACAGCCACTACTTCAAATAGAGCAACTGTTTATGTGTGTGAAGAGTTTTATGTGTCTAGTTAATAACACTGAAGCTAAAATTACATATGTCTTTGCAGTATTAGACCAAAAAGGAGTAACACGAAAGTGCAATCCAGAATATGGAATACCAGAGCTAACGTACAACATGAAACTAACAGCCATAGCTTGCAGCAAGTTAAAAACAGAAGCATCTGTCAAAAGCCATATAAAGTAAGATTCAGATGGCAACAGAGGAAATAAATCAACAGAATGCTAAAAAGGAAATTAAGCAAAGAAGCCACTGAAAGATCTCTGCAAGAGACCATTTAGAAAGCATGAGTCAGATGAAAGTTGCTGGAAGTAGAAATCACTATAATAGAAGCAGAAACATTCAACTTCTTTCTCCTCTGAATTCCAATTTATACAGCCCTCCATAACTGGCCTTATTTTAACTTAATGGTAATTGAAAAGTTGATGATTAGCCTAAGAAGAGCACAAAAACTTTTGTCTTAAAAAAAGTTCTCATCTCGATTCCTTGCAGCATATTTAGTCCTCAGCAGCAGAGACTATGTGCAAAAGGTCAGATGAAGATGGTAGCAGCACAGGGAAAAATTGGAAAAACAGCTGTCCAAAGAAATACTTGTTCTTGGATGCTCTTAAAGAGCAGGCAGTTGAAAACTCAGTGAAGAGATATAACGATAAACAGGTTACACAGAACAAACAACACAGTAGCAATTTTCATTGTTAGGTTGCAGAAGAGGAGTATTGTGAATCAAATGCTTTGCAAGCAGGACGAAAGACAGAAACAAAGGCTATAAGGGACAATTTCTCTAATGCCAAGCGTAGGCAAGTATCATCATGAGGTTAGTATATTGGCTAAAAATTCAGAATGGTGATTACAAACGCAATCCTTTTGAAAAGTCCGTTCTGAAGAGAGGAAGAGTGAGTGCTACTAAGGTTATTTAATGGAATTGGTTAGGGTCAGTTTGACACAGTGACCCAGCGCAACCGTTTCCATAACAATTCTGGTGATACTGCTTCAGTCAGAGAATGTTCTCTAAGAAAACTATCACTCATTCTCAGTCCAAAGAAAGAGAAAATAAAAATCCCCTTTCTGTTATATCCCCATATTTGCATTTTGTAGCAGCACCATACCGCATGCTTATGTTCAATTCAGCACTCCCAAGTTCCTGCTTCTCTACTACTGTTTCGTAGTCAGCATTCCCACATTTTGTTTGTCATTGTTGGTTTTTACACTGAGAACCTCTTTGTATTCATCTTGATTACATTTTGCTCTGCTAACATCTGCCTCTCTGTTAACTGCTCTACTTCCTACAGCCTTTTATGTCTGACTTTGCAAATGTTAGCAAGCCCTCCTAGATTAACTTTTGTCAGCAAATATGATTGGTGCAATCTTCATTCTTTCCTTCATTTGCTTTATTTTCTCATGACAATCTTCTTGCCAAATTTTTTAACTAATGCACGCATTGCTTCAGTACCTCATGGAAGTCATGTAACTTGTTAAATCTGTACGTATTAGATTTCCTATTTTCACTGAATTTGTTACATGAAAACATTCAGATAAGCAGAGGTGCACAAAAGCAGACTTCATCGAGTGAATTATATCACAATCAGCATATACTCAAACACTGAGGGATGTAAATGCTACATAGCACTTCCTGAAATATATTTTTATTTTCAGCTTCTCAGTAATTTTATGAGGTCTCTCTTTTTTTCCCCCACCTTGAAAAATGGGAGAGTCTTATTTACCACTTATTTTATGATCTGTACACAGTTGTGACTGCAGTTCTGCATGTATGCAACACAGCATCAAATTGGTCTGTTGGACATGTGCCCTCTTCCATTTTTCTTTACCTCCTGATGTTCTTAATGAGTCCCCAAAAGATGACTGCCAACAATTCTGAAACCTCTTTTGCCAGTTCTTCACGCATTTTGCTGTCTGGTACTGCTGCCTCTACACATTGAAATTACAAAAGGCAGTGAAGAAACAAAGTCATACCTGCCAAATGCAAGTCACTGACTATCCAGGCTCACTCCCCCATTCCTGCACATTTCAGAATGCAGTCAAAGGGAAGAAGAGAGAGGAGTCAGTAAAAGCCTTCTGTTAGAGACAGGAGAAAATGAAGCGGGTTTTGCCTTTAATGAAACTTCAGAACTTTTACTTCTGGAGGTTTAGCCAACATTTTGGAAAAGGTACTTACCTAAGGGAAGAAGTCTGTTTTTCAAACTCTATCCAAACATTGTCTTCATGCAGGCAATTTAAAAAAAAAAAAAATTTAAAAAGCAGGAGATACTACAAAGATATCCACACCAGTCTGTAGGCTTCTTAAGGAAAGAAAAGTTGTATCTTCATTTAGGAAAGTGAATTACTGGAACTCAGGAAAGAAAGGAATAACTTCTTAGAATTAATATGCTACCCTTTGGTATGCTAAAAAATTACTACATACAAGAGAAACAAAATTTATAGTAAAAGGAAGCTATTGATTTTAAGGATTGAATTTAAGCTTCAGAAATTTTTATTGCCTTGTATCTCCTTAATGAACTGTATTTTCCTCTTTTAACAAAAGTGAAGCATAAAAAGTGCGTATTTGACAGCTAGCTGTTGGTTTCAGGACAAGAATCTATAAAACTGCAGCCTGGGCTCTATAAAGCAGTTGGATTGAAAATACCTCAATTCACTGTAGTAAGTAGTACAGTATAGCAATATTCTCTTAGAGCCATAGTCTGTTCTCTCACACATTCCATATGTGAATTAATACACATATGGATCAAAAGTTAAGAGGCTATTCTTTATTCCTACTGCAAATTGCCTGACAGAATTTATTCCTGGTATTCAATAATGTTAAGCAGCCTCCCCAACCAATCACACCAAAAATACGGGCTAAAATGTGAAGATTCATTAATGTCTTCACTTTTACTTGCTTGCTGAGTATATACTTAACATAATGTGCACTATTTCATGACAATGAATCATGATTAGTCTTTTTCTCACAAATCAATTCTTCCTAAACTGAGCAGCAATCTTTAAATGTTAGGCAAACTTTAGAAGTGCAAATTCAGATCTCCCACTTTCAGAAGCTTTTGTTTTCTTTCCTAAAGTTCTTTTCATTTGTCTAGTAGTTAGCTTTCCAAAGATGTGATTCTGACTAGGACACAGCATTCTATTTTAAATGCAATCTAAAAATCTCAGTGCCTTTTGTACTGAAGAAGCTTTGTACCCCTTCACAAACTAGTATAACATTAGAGATGTGGAGCCCAAGCATGAACTTCACATATGGCTCAAAAATTTAATGTTTACCACACATTTTGAATGTTGAGTTTAGGGACAAACTCAACAAACCAGTGCTCGTAGAATGAAATTTCCAAGTTGTTCTTATTCAAATTAGATTATTTGTAAAGTTGGGCAATTTTACAGCATTTTTAGCACTTTAAGAATTTGTAATCTTGTCATACTAACTAACCATTCTCATAATATCTCATCTATCTAGATCAAAAGAAAACAGTCTTTTCACTTTCACTTTACATAACAATGTTTGGTTCTAATCCAATTATAAATACATTTTAGTGAAGCTGTTTCTCTAGATCTCTTCACGGTTAATGCCCTTGGAGAGAGGAAGCTGGGCTAGCCAGTCTTGGTTTAATCCTTTTGGTTGAATCCTAACACTCCACTGGTAACTGATCAACTGTCTTCCAGTCAGCACAGCAATTCGAGATCTTGGCAGCCATCTAGTTCTAATGAAAAAATTCGAAGATGTTTTAGCTAAGCTGTAGAGAAAGGGTAGGCTTCTACAGGAGCATCCTGATGGTAAGAGAGAACCTAATTTATATGTCATTCTCAGGCCAATGATCTGCATAATATAATTCTGCAAGGAGTGATTAGCTTCTGAAGTTGCTAGGCCAGACGAAAAAGGGTAAATGAGTCTGTACTGGATTGAAAAGCGTAAATTAGTAGACATTAAATTAGTGTGAAAAGAAACAAGCAAACAAAGAGTAACCTAGCAAACCAGAAAAGGACAAAAAAACTCTGATAAACTATGACACATTAGTTCATACTAGGAAATGCTACTAGTCATCATAGTATCTTCTACACAAATTCATGGATTTTCTCCTGCAAAAGGTTCCCAAATACCCACTAACATAAGGAAAATCTGTTGCATTGCTCTCCCTATTGCAGAACATTAAATATTCTTGCTTAACGACCAAATCTAAAACTTTATTCACATCCTTTTTCCTATTGTCTCTGGCAAGACTAGTTACAAGTGCAAGGACTACTTTTACAAGGAAAAATTGTGGGATAATGCTTACAGGTTGAAGAAATAATATATTACATTTCAGAAACAGGAAGCGGTCACGTAACTACTACCTGCTTGATTATAATGTATATGAGTAAGGGAATATATGCTTACATTAAGAGCATATACGAGGTTGTGCATTCAGCCTTAACTTTCAGATTTCCCTACTTAAGTTACTGCAATGTACAAAAGTAATGTTGAATTAATGTGGTTTTTTGGTTCCCCCTCCCCACCCCCACTCCGACCCCCCCTTTAATTTAAATATCATTCCCCATGAAATTTCAGGTCCAGAAAAAAAGTTAAGATAGACTTATGTAGAAAGGCTTGGGGCAGGTAAAAAAAACTTTCGTTTTTTTTCAATTAGTTCAGTTAGAGTGCAATACTGGACTAACTCTTGTTTTACTCAGATGATGTTGTTCTATTTCTTGCTATTCTCAGCTGTTGTTAGGCCCTTTAAAATTCACAGTGACCCTAAAGTTTCCTTGCCTTTCATTTCCTGATTAAGAAGTTGTCTTATGCCCCTAAGTAGTAAATATTAAGTGCTACAAAAAAACATTTTAGTAGAAGAGCTCAGTATTTAACTTGAATACATTACTTAAGTGTTCATGACACCTACAATCAAATGCATTCATCACTGCTCACACTTGTAGCTGTGTGAAGGCACTGAGCCATTGGGTTTTGGAGGTTTCTCATCTTAACCTAGACCAGGACAGTACTGAAATATTAGACTGATGTAACTGATCAGAAAGTGAAACTCTGCAGTATTCACGGAGATAAGAAACACAGTTTAAAATCAAAACTAGTGAAGGCCATACCAAAGACAGACTTGGGGAAAACGGCTACTCTCGTGCCACAGACACTATTTATCTGCTACATAAACAACTCAGAGTCTCAAGTAGGCTCCCTGGACTTCAGAGTGCTCTTCCACATTTGTGCAAGCTTAAGTATGGGCTCCTAATGTAAACATTATAAACAAGTCACTGATGCAATTCTAAGAACTAGAGCTCACAAATATATATTCATTATCAAATTCAGTGCAGAATAATTCCACTGCAGAATAATTCCCTTTGACGTATTTTTTATTACAACAGAGATTTAAAGAGATTCAGCCATTTTTTCTGGAAGACTGTTCTGAAACGTTCTAAACCTATCACTATTGGACAGACCTTCCTGCTACTTAGCCAGAATTTCCTCTTTCTCAGCTGCACCTCATTAATAGATACAGTTATGGTTACACATATGCTGAAAAACTGTGTCATCTCCTGCAGGTAATAACTGAGTTAAGTTTTTAATTAACCTAAGTTGTAATCAGAAAAAGCAACCTCCAGGTTATCAATTAGTAATATTTTGTTCACACATTTGAGTGCTGTAATGATGTATACAAAACCCTTCAAGTAAAGTTGCGAGATTAAGTTAATAGTTAGACTGAGCTTCTTTGTCATTTAACAAAGGCTGCCTCTAGACAAATGAATTTGCCCTATTATTTTATACTTCACATTCTAGTCAAAACTAATAGTTTCAGAGAGTAAATCACTTTATAAACGGAACTAGCACAAGGTGGAAAACCAAAGCATGACTCTATTAATAATTAATCAATTATTTTGAAAAAGAAAGAAAAGTCAAATTTGGCAAGTTTGTGAAGCCTCATGAAGATGCAGAAGAATACATACAGTCTTTGAGGGCCGTCAAATGCTACACAAAGGCCTTATCCATCATATTTTGCAATCCTTGTTAGCTTCCTCCTCCTATCATCCTGTTTATAGAATTCCTTAACATGCGAAAAAATCTCTCACTGTTGAAGAAGCACTGGCCACCTCTTCTGAGATGGTAAATGTCTCAGGACAGACAGCTGTGCCTGTGAGCCTAGAAAGCAGTTTGCTCACTATGAGGCCACTGCAAACAAAATACTACTAGTGCCTGTGATCTGAACAGCCACTATCAAGGACAATGAGCAGTGCAGTGGATAGATGTTGGATGAATTAGCATGTAAGCCCACACAGATAACAAGGAGCCGCCTTTTAGGGCCCAAGGCACTGGCTGCACTTCTGTACAAGCTCTCGCTACATCAGAAGAATGGCTTCAGGCAACTCAAGCATAGCAAAATTTAACATCTTTTCTGGACTCCATCTTTTCTGAACATTGATCTGTCAAGTTCCCATCTAGTTCATCCTTTCTCTTCCATGAATTGTGACAGATAAAATTTTTATTTTATACAAGTACCTCCTCACAGAAGCCAATAAAATAGAAACTTATAAAGTTAGCAACATGCTACAGTTGCTAAGATCCTGAGATTCCTATTAACACAAGTGGTACTTGTGTGTGAATCATCACATCTGAAATTCTTGTAATTTAATTTACAAACCTAAATACAAATGTTCCAACACACTTAATGCTTCCAGTTCTAGCCACTGCTTTTTGGCTATTTTGCTGTTAAAGTCTCCTGCTATAGTTAAGAACACTAGAAAGCAGCGGCTCAGTCAGAGCTGGAAAGGAAAATCTTTAGTCACTCATATTGTTATTTGAATGATCATAATTTTCCCTTTTTTTTTTTCTTTTCAGACAAGAATGCAAAATGAAGAATATTAACTAGGACCAACCGGATCATTTGATTAGCTATGAACAAGCATATCAGAAATGCATCCTTGAAAGCATACGCTTTCATCATTGGGCTAGAGCATTTACCAAATCAAAAAGTATTTGAAGTACAATGAAATTTCAAAGCAGACAAGGTATATAGCTTTTACAGAGTATGTGACTTAACTTTTGTTTAATTTGTGCCATGATTTTTCCATAGATAGATTATACATTTTAACACAAAGATAGAACTGATTTATCTTGCTTTGACTATAGCTTTTATCCATTCACTGATAAATTGAATTTCATACAGGTTTACAGTAGATAATCACAAAATAGTATCAACCGAAACAAGCCTTCAGATTTTCCTCAAACTGTTACAACAACTTGAAGTGCCAGTGCCCTACAAAGAAATGCTTACTCCAACAGTTAATGGAGGACTGAAATCAATATTTAGGTTAATTTTTTCTTTACAAATCAGCGAAAGCCTGCAACATCAATTACCTCTCCCTGCCATAAGCTTTCAGTAGGAATTGTACCAGGTCACACCAAGACTGATTTCAGTCCTACACAGGTATGTGAGGCTAAAACAGAAAAGCAGAAAAGAACTTGTGCTCCCACACCGCAGATGATAGATAAGCAGTACCAGTAGGCAATGTGAAATAAAGTTAATGTCAACAGTCTGCTTTACTGCAATTACCCTAACACTCTGTTCAGACAGATTTGTATCAAAATTCTCTCTACCCTTAGCTTCCACAGATTTAAGTTGGATATTCCATATCCCATGCACCCCCTTCCTCCAGAGCCAAGCTCCTCTCCCGCTTTCCTCTGCAATATTTCTCCTTTCCCGAGACCTTCTTGTCTCATTCACTGTAATTCTTTCTCTGCATTCCTTCTGAAGAGGTCTGTAAAATTCTGTTCTTGCTCAACTTAAGAGTCCTGAAAATTAATCCCAGGAAAACCTAGAATAGTAAGACCAAAAGGAACTAAGAAATGTACAGAGAGCTAAGAAGTTCACATGCAGGTTAGTCTGTCCCATACAGGGAGTTACATGAAAGAAACATTGATTCTCTGTGTGATACTGGCTATTCCTCTAGGCAACCACTTTGGAATGAATTACAATATAGTCCAAATAGTACAAGAGTTTAACAGATATATAAAAAAAAAAAAAAAAAAAAAAGGCTCTAGGATTTTGTCTGCTCTAACACCACTTTATCCTAATGGGAGTATCTTCTTTCCAGTCATCCATTCCTGATCTCTGTCAGCATCCACTGGTTTGATCTATTAGGGCAGCTTCTATGTTCAGTAAATGACAATGCAACAGGGATGTCGACAGACAAACTCTGTTTTAGTTTGTACCTTCGTAACACAGGCTGGAGTGGGAGAGAAGCATCGGGGGAGATTTCAGTGAGGAACTTCCTAGGGAACTAGGAAAGGGAGAATGATAATTGTCAGCCTCGGCCAGAAAAGGAAACTTCTTTGCTTTCCAGGGACTTCTGCTTTGCTAGGATGTATGACTACATTGAAACAAATTGCTTGAAGCATATGCCTGAGGCAAAGAAAGAGATGTCTGTGGTAGAAGAAAAGAACACATACAACTGGGGAAAAAAGAAAGAACTCTCCAGAAGGGCGCACATTATGCACTCCAACACTCATGATCAGTCCTGGTTTTCTAAATCAGATAATCCAACAGAATGACAGCACTGTTTGTAATATGTGGGTAATATTTTAGTAATTATTAACAATTACTATTTAAACTAAAACAACACTTGCCTAATAAACTTTAATTGAAATGTAACAACATAGAACAGCGAAAGGCAAGCATGCTCTTGGAATTTTGCTTCATGCTCTGATAATGTCAAATATTACCTGTAATTCAAAGCAGTAACAGTCAAACTTGGGGTAAATATTTTTTACTCTTGTTTTTAGCAAACTTTGAATAACCAAATGTCTCCATGACAGAAAGTTAATTATAAGAAAACAGTGCTAATGGGTGCTCTAATTTAAAAAAAAAAAAAGTGAAAAAATTTCTTCCAGCAGTGCGCAATTCTCCCCCATATTTTAAGCCAGTTTTTTTACTCATTTATGACTGCATAAAGCTTTTGGTGATCACTGAATTCTCTGTTAGGTGCCATGGAATCACTTCAGATTTAGGGAAGCGACATTTATCCTTTGACCTCCTTCCCTCTATGGATAACACGTATCTGAACTATCTTTGCGTATACGTACTAAAGGCTATATAGCTACCATATGGTTTTAGCCCTAGACTTTGGCCTGCTGAGCTCTCTGACCCATTGTCGCCGTGTCTGCTGCTCTCAGCTCAGAGATCACTATTCCTCAGCTGGGAGCATAGCTGGGCTGAGGAGATCCTCCCTCTACTTTGGGAAGCAAGCTGTAACTGACTGCTACCAGCTACTGACATCTCCCTTCACTAGACCTGAGTGCCTACCTCTAGCAACAACAAAGAGCTGGTTAGGGGCATCACTCCTCAGCAACAATACACTTGCTGTTCAAACTGCAAGTGGGAAGGACTCACCTCTAACCTAAGGACCTGAAAGCATCTCAAAATGTAGGTTTGGGATCGCTATAGCCGACAGTAAGGATTTAACAGTGTTAATAAGGGAGAACTTACAGCCCAAACCCAGATTATGATCCAGGCTTAAAATACTATGAAACCATACTCCTCACACAGTACTCATTTCCTCGTTTACTTGATATCCTTTTCCTTCTCTCTCTGTTCCTATGTAATTCAATGACAGGAAGACAGAGCACAGCTGTTTTTTTCCAAATGCTGAAAAACATAGTGGTTACATTGAATGAGAAAGTTAAGATGCAAAAGTTACCTCAGCATTCAACTGTTTGCAGCTCCTTAAAACAGCTTTATCAGTTTTGAATATTGATGAGGACTGCCATCTGGCTAAGAGCAAGAGTGGCTATCGTATGTATAATGCACTGCATAATTAAGAAGACAATGACAAACAGGTCCCTGACTACGCAGAGCAAAATTTGGTGAGGCCATGAAGTTACTGTGCCTAAATGAGCATCTATTTGCATTATAAGATTGCCTTATTGTACTGTGTATCAAGGGCCATTCACTGCTGGCATAAAGTGTTCTCAGCCCCTTACGCTCATTCCTGCCAATTCCTAAGCACTGACCAAGGACTGATCAGGCTAAACCAAATATATATTAAATATGATATAATTACCTATATATCTTTAACTTGTCTGACACATGTAACCTGTACAGGTACCACAAACAGTTTTTTTCAGCACAATCAGGAGTGGCACTGCAAAGCAAGTGGAGCAGGAATTTCTTAGAGCAGGCAGGACACCTGGGCTGAAGCAGTTGCAAAGTATTATAGAGACAGTACTTAAGAGACTATAGGAAGAGGTCATCCTCTGTCTTCCAACTTACGCTTTTCTGGTGCTTTCTCTTGATGAGCTCTTTCTTTCTCTTCTGATTATTGACTGATTAAATTACATCAATCTGCACTATGTTTTACTGTAATCCTTAAACTTGGCTCTTGAGAATAGGGGGGAAAAATGCTAAATGCTAGGAAGTAACACATAGCAATTCCACAGCCACATGATTTATTGGCAGAACAGGGATCTGAATTTGGCTCTCCCACAATGTTAATAAATGCCACCACACAACCAGCCTATGAATTAGTTTGAGATAGGCTTATCCCAATTTTTCCTGTTGGAGCTGTTCCACTGTGTAAGCTGAATATTAATTAGAGCAAGAATTTGAACAATGGGTTGCAGGCAGGCGAGCACCAAAACCACATCTTCTGAGTCCATCTCTCTCCTTAACAGCTGAGAAACCTTTCATTTATAACAGCTATATTCTTATACAACGCTTAAGGTTTAATGAATCAGAATTTCTGATAAAGCCAGTTAAACCAGAATTCCTGACCAGATCTGACACACAACATACATTCCTCTAGGGACGTGAAATATCCAGTACTTTTTTGTAATGCCTAATGCAATCTGGGAGAGTCTGATTAAACGAGGCAGAAACTAGATACATGACTCTGATTTAGAGTTTACAGACTACATCTCATCTGGATCTCATACAATTCTATTTTAACAAGGTAATTAATTTCCACTAAATAAATTATTGTAAAAATACAGGGTTCTGAGGAAAAACTGTAAGAAAGCTTATTTTTAACAGGGAAATGCATATATCATTTACTAAAGGAACCAACTTACTGTAACAGACAACTTAGGGAACCCATCATCATGTAAGGGGAAGTTAAAAATGCCTTAAAACTTGTTCTCTACTGAAGAATTATTATGAACTTTTCGTAGAAATTTTTATATGGAAGTGGAGAATGTACAGATTGAAAACCACGGTTGTTAGGGTCAATGCAAATAGACTTTGTTTTCCCTTCGCACAGATTCTAACCTCCAATTATCTCTCTGGATGTTTAGAGATGTTTATCAGATCTAAACCGCCTAATTTTATAATACTATAATAATTTTTTATTAATGTGTAATATCACATTAGTGGTTATTAATTAATATATATTGTACATAAGTTTATGAGATCTAAACATCTCTGTTTGCACAATGGCTCTAAATATTCACAGATAAGACCAAATCCTGCTTGACGAAAAAGCAATTGTGGTAAAATGCTAAGTCTATGTCTTTCCCAAAGAGGAAATAGTGAAACTAAAAAGACTGAAAACAAAACACACCCGTAAAGCCCTCTACAGGAGAGAACAGAAGGCAGAAGCAGCCTCATACCAGGGATTCAGTCTCTGCTTTTAAGACATTTGGCTATGAATCCTCTGATATTATTAAATTATTAAGATCTAATAGACTTTTTCAGGAATCCTTGAGGCTGTCTCTCCCTTGTCATCTTCAGCACAGAGCAAGCATAACTCTTTATGGAAGGGCATGTGCATGCTGAGCTTGTTTTTTTAAGACAAGAGTTTGACCATTTTCCATGTGCTCTTCTGCACAGAAACACTTCAATGCTATAACATGTAAGGAAACCACACTGCAGTGCTGGAAGGGTATTGGAATAGGGCTGGGTAATTACTGTAGGAAATCAAGTAATCTTGTTATGGCAACACTACAAACAAAGCAGGACTCCCTGGTTTTGTTCCTGTTTGCCACTGAAGGTATACAGAGGACATACTGATAATTGTCTGGACAATTAATACCTGGCTAACCTCAGTTACAGACACTGGAGACACCTCTATGCTACCCTGCCATCAGATCTGCAACCATAAAGTGAACATGTATTCTGTCTCTTTTGTACAATTTAGTCTGCAATTAGTTATGATATGGTTCGATATCACATCTGCTCCCCGCCACAATTCCCTTTCTCTGTTCATCTTGCTCACCCTTTTCTCTATCTTTTGTTTGTTGTTTGAAGTTCTCTGGCATTTTTCTCTGATGGAAAAAAAAATTACCACATCTACAACAGTTTTTATGAGCAATTCTGCTTATTTAATCTTAACAGGCTTGCGGGGCTCCATGAAGTCTATCAGTTGTGGTAAGGTTCTTCAAAAGTAAAAAAGCATTTAGATTGAAACATCATTTGAATATATGTCCTACATTGTAATTAAAGATTTTCTGAACTTAGAAGAGCAGCTAGGAGTCTGTGATCACAGCTCTCTCAGAAAGCCTATGAAACATCACTGCTCGAAGAATTCTGGGATCTTGCATCTCCGACTGCTTTTTCAGCAAGTTGGATAGAAAAACTTCTGGGATGAGTCCGTGTGTCCAGGAACACATCTAATTCTTCTTCTGAATTTCTTGAACTAGCTCCAGTTTCTGTCTGACCCTAACCTCATCAGTGACCTGACTATAAACAAGTCTAAATCCTCAAAAGTTCAGTGCTCAGCCCACTTTCTTCAGTTTGTCCAAAACAGTAAAAAAGAAAATGAACCAATCCAAAACTACAGCTCCTGTAAACCTGGCAGAACTTCCCCCAAAAACCTCTATAAAACATTTCCTTCTGGATGGGTTCACCAGATTATCTAACACAGTCAAATGAAAGACAACACTGTCTGATAAAAGTTGCCAGTGCTACAGATTTTTCAGCAAGAAGACATTGCGAAAGCCAAAATGGGACACTGAATTTTAAGAACACATTTGTTTCATGAAGTTCTCTCACATGGACTAAGAATAAAGCTGAGTTATAAGCATACCCTAATCATGTTATTTGTTTTTGAGAACACGATCTGAATATTTGGATTGTTCCTCCTAGAAATTCCACCTTTTCTTCCCCCTTGATGTTTATGTGTGCAGAAAAAAATGAGGGAAACTTCCTAAATTTTGGGAAGCTAGATGATAGACACAATTAATTTTCATTAAATGTCTTGTTTTAGTCTTCAGTTTTCAAAAAAAACAAACAAACAAAAAAAAACCACGTCATCCCTCCAGAAACCTCTCCTTGACCTGAGATTGGAACCTGACCTATGGCTTAATCACAAGAGAACCAAGAAACATATTAGGAAGTCCAGCACAAGTAACATAGACATTATGGTAAATATTTTTTCTCAGAGTGATTATACTAGAAGTATTTTCTGATGAGCACGGGGAGGGGG
>NW_009233344.1:0-3776 GCF_000690835.1 Fulmarus glacialis | reverse complement strand
TCCTGATTCTCTCTCCCCCATCCCACTGCGGGGCGGGGAGTGAGTGACTGGTTGTGTGGTGTTTGGCTGCCTGCTGGCTTAAACCACAACATTCACTACAGAATCTTTGTTCTGCAGCATGACCCCATCCTTCAGCCATTTTAATTTCTGACAAAACTTTTGTCTTTGGAAACTCTGCCTCCACCTTTCAGTGCGAGCTTTTCATAAAATATGAGTATATTGGAGTCCAACTTCTGTACTTGAAGCATGTACATAAAGCACAAACACTTAATGCAGAGATGGTGTAATACAAAGTGACTGGATGTGCTTTTCTTTGGTTGGTCAGTGGTCTTATGCTGAAGTCATAGTGCATTGACAAGTTGCCACATGGCCTATGTGGACATTGGTGACTGATTCTTTAACAGACACGTTTTGCAAATTAGCTGTATTTTTCTCAAGATACAGTAGAAACTATTAGTCACAACTCAACCTTTTTTAGGTTTCTCTCTTCTGAGTAATGATCGTATGAAAATAGTATTGAGGGACTTCACTGGTCAATATCTCAGTGCTTTCAAATCGATTTCTCATTAAATATCTCAAAAAATGGAACTTGCACTCATATTCATATGTATGAATAAAAAGAGGTTTGTTTTGAATGAATTTCTGAACTCACTCTTTTATTATTAATAGATAGTAATATTTTTAGATTAACACAATGTCTGCTATACTAATTTGAATATTAATAGATAATATTTCAGTATATAATAAATATTAACATAAAATTTTTTTTAATGTTTAAAAATAATTATTTGTTCTTTGAGCAAAACATAAAAGACAAAGACCTAGCTGTTTTTGGAAATTCAGTTGTCAGTAGGTATCCCATATTTTCCATATACAGAAATTCAGGCAGCAAAGCAGAATTATTATATTTTGTTATCCTAAGGTTTATTCTGACGATTCTAGTAAATTGTAGCGATCTCTTCATTTTCCGTAGTAAGAGGAAATCCAAAACTGTTGAACAGCTGTTATATTGAATCCCAGAGGTGGCTGCATTTCTGTAGTAATTGAAAGTGCTTCTCATATACCATAGGGTATAAAGTATTATTACATACTCTCAGGTTAAATGTATTAAGCTCCCACTGAAAGTAAAAGAATTTATGCTTGCTTCCCTCAGTGACAGAATTTAGTGTATGAACAAAAGAAACACCTCATAAACCTACAAGATGAAAGTCACTGTTACAAACAGAGGCAATCCCGTTCTAGCTACATGACATCTGCTGTCTCTCTCCCACTATTTGCACTACATACATAATAGAAAGGAACCTCAAAGGCAGAGGTGACTCAGTTCCACTTCTGCATCTACAGCTGTGTTAAGCATGTGCGGAAGTGCTTTTTGAAACAAAGCCTTCCAGTAAGAGCTGCAGCTAAACAAAACAGACACTGAAATTTACTTTCACGTAGATTTGAAATGCTGCACACGTAGATTCTTTTCTACAGTTGCCAGGTCTCTTAGGATAAAACTCATCTCCCTGCAATATAATAAGGAATTCAGAAACTTCAGGTTTCTCCATAACAATAAGACTGCTCCTTAATGTTGCTATACTGCATCAGCTATGCCTTCTTTCTGCATTAGTGGAGAGAGCCTTAAATCTAATCTAAGGAGCTACCCAACCAGTTATTTTGAATTCTGTATTGCATATGTGTATATATTACTGTAGATTTCCAGCACTTTAAAGTATTTGTGCAATCTATTGCTAAAACACTTGGCAAGTTATCAAAACATGAGGTGAATACTAATGATGTTGATCTGATTCTTTCTTGGCTGCACAGGGGTTTAACACTGCTCTTCAGAATTTCATAGAGTACCAGAAACACACACTAATTGAGCTTTATATTCAATAAGATTTAAAACTAAGAACATTTTATTAATCTACCAGAATAACAAAACAAAATGAATAAATAATGATCAAATTTTGGGATGCTGAAACATATTATTCAAAGCTTAATAACTAAAAGCTATCAGTGTTTCCTAACGCTTATTTCAGGAGTTATGTTATTTCACAGCCTGGGTTGGAGGGAATAAATGTATAGGTTTTGTGCAGAAAATGTCACAAGCTATAATTGAATTCTGTTCTTGGAAGTCCCTATTGGCTGCAGTATGAGCTTTACATTATATGATGGAAAAATCTGAATCAGATTTTAACAGTATCCATAGGAAAACATAGTTCAGATATGTCCATATGAGTTTGACAGTGGTGTGAAGCTCTCTAGGTATAGCTAGATGGAAGAATACCATATTGTTCAGAGATACCTGAGCTACTTCCAGACAGACTACTTCTGGAACTGGAAATTGTAGAACCATGGGATTATACCTCAATTAATTAGTTCTGCTGAGAAGTTGTATATGTTAGCTACTGGAGAAGAACTGTAGTAATTCAGCACACTGCATCTAAATCCAAAGGAGTAGTGCTGTATGGGGCTGAGGTATTGTATTTAGCCACACAGATACAACTCAAGACCCGATTACTATCTGTCAGCTTTCCTGTTCTTCCAGTCACAGCTGATTCCTGAAACACTGTTCCAACTTTCTTACCCCTGTTTCTTTTCCAAGAAGGTGTGTATGTTGGAGGCAGAGACTTCACATCCTTCTTCACATTCCTGAGTCAAGGGACATCTCAGGAGCAGGGAGAGAATAAGGAACAACATAATATTAGGCAGTATAGTGAACGTGATTTATACAGCAAAGACCATAGTTGTTTATTGCAGATCTACAATGAATTATATAACCATCTTCATCACAAACTAATTCAGACACCGTTAGTATCACTTGGCCATTTCTAAAACAGTATCACAAAGTAAAGGTATTATCAATGCATGCTATTTTTAGCACTTTAGAACAAACACTTCCCATATATTTTCAGTATTTTTATAATGTCACAGAGAGGAGAAACAAAGGAATACATCTACTGAAAGCATCTCAGTAATTTCAGTAAAGGTTGCCCCATCTTCACCCCAAGCCAGATCAGCCACTGTGCCCTAGTTCCGTACCTTTTCATTATACCAGCTAGTGCTGAACTCCAGCCACTCTCTTGACTCTCTGTCTCCTGCCCAAAACCATCATTTCCCCTGAAGGGAGTAAGGGATGGACAGAATCTGCCAGAAACCTGAAGGCACTTTCTCTTTCTTTTGTAACCTCTGAGTAGTTCAGAGAAAATCTGCTGCACAGACCAGAAGCAAATGTTTGTTTGTATGTGATATAGCTAGTTGACTCTAGCAGATTAATAGCTCAAGCTATGCATAGCGGTCACAGTTCAGGTACCAAACTGAAATATGACTTGACTCAAATCTTTCCTTGAAAAATAAATGTTCTGTTTTGTGATAGTCTTATGAAGTCTTTCTAAGCAAATGTAGATTTTATATTTTTTAAAAGTCTAATTCCAGTGCTTAATTTCTTAATTTCTTCTATAGTAAGAAATTTTTTTAATATCTAAACTAAATCTTTTAATCTGGAAATTAAGCTGATTAGGTCTGCCCTCAGTGGATATAGTGAAAAAAATACATCATTGTCCTATTTATTTTTTTCCATATGAACAAACTGTTTGGAACCAGTAAACATTGACTTGTGTTTCATCATATGCTGTACATTTTATTAAAACATCAATTGAAACAGAAGAACAACAGAAAAAGGCTAAATCACCAACAGGCAGCTAAATCAAGCCATACATATTTGAAAATTCATATTAAGTCCCCTGCAGTCCTTTTTCTTTGTTTCCCTGCCCTCCCCCTCCCCGCCCGCC
>NW_009233343.1:0-1231 GCF_000690835.1 Fulmarus glacialis | reverse complement strand
ATAGACACTTATTTTTATATATCTAAACACAGAAATGAATATATAAGTATATTAGACAAATAAATAAATTATATCTATGATACTTAGCAAGAGGCAGAGGCTTCCTTTTGCTACCCAGCTCAAGGGAGGATTGAAGATTTACCGGTGAAAACAGGCAAATGCTAATTTTTTTACAATGTTTCAACACCAAAGCAGGTGAAACACCCACTTTGTGTTAATTTTCCACTGAGATTTTCAGCTAAAACCACCGGAT
Organism: Fulmarus glacialis; assembly: GCF_000690835.1. Lineage (NCBI taxonomy): Eukaryota > Metazoa > Chordata > Aves > Procellariiformes > Procellariidae > Fulmarus > Fulmarus glacialis. The sequence continues at coordinate 978 of NW_009233343.1, read as the reverse complement.
TTGGGAGGTTGCTGATGCATTTGAACCCAAATCAATTAAAATTCTCCCTGAACTTTTTTTTTTAAACCAAATCTTGTGAAGATAAAGCAATGCGTTGTGCGGCATACGTCGGATCCGTCTGCAGCCCGGCAGCAAATAATTCGTATTTCTTTAATGCAATTGTTAATTTTAAGTGGAAATTGTCCCTAAATACGTGCAATCCTGTACATGTGGGGGTGGCAGTTTTGGGGGTGATGCTGGAAGGATGCGCAGTGATTTGCACGTGCGCTGGCATGCACGCATCTCACATCTTAAATAGATATATATAACTAAAATAATTGCAATTTTTAAAAAAGCAAAATGTTAGCAGAATGATTTATTGCATAGCAGACGTAATTTGCCTGTAGGTTTCCAGCCACGGCGCATTGTGATTCCCATTGCATCGGCGATCTGGGGCTAAAGACGGGTGATTTGGGCAGGGGCAAAAAAAAAAAGGTTGATTTTTTTTTTGGCTGACTTTTCACGGTGCAAAAATGATTCATCCCTGGGCTTGGCAAGTTGGAAGAGGCTCACGTAATTTTGGAAGAAAGTTTAAAATGCCTGTATGTCTAGACAATAATACCTGCTTTGAAAAAAAATCGTGGCAAGCAATTGCAGCTGATTTAATCTAGGACTTGTGCAAAGCATCCCTTAATAAATTACCCTCCACCTTTGCTTTGCTGGCAGTGCAATAAGGATGTTGGGATTTTTTCCTGTATTTTCCCCAAGTAAAAAGTGGAAAAAGTGGGAAGAACCTAATCCTGCTGTTTCCAGGATTAGGTGAAATGCAAATATGTTTTCACCCCCACCCCAAACCATCCTGCTCAGAGCCCCATCACGGGGCTGCCTCCTCCTAAATTTTAAAATAATTTTAAAAATTCAGCGCAGAAGGTTGCAAAACTCGGTGGAAAAGTGCAATAAACCGCATTTTTGTTTTCTTTTCTTCCTTTTTTCCTCTCC
>NW_009233342.1:0-2243 GCF_000690835.1 Fulmarus glacialis | reverse complement strand
AGCATGACGTCATATGGTGTGGAATACCACGTTTGCCAGTTGGGTCCTGGCTCTGCTCCCTCCCAGCTTCTTGTGCACCTGGCAGAGCATGGGAAGCTGAAAAGTCTTTGACTAGTGTAAATATTACATAGCAACAACTAAAACATCAGTGTGTTATCAACATTCTTCTCATACTAAATCCAAACCACAGCATTATACCAGCTACTAGGAAGAAAATTAACTCTATCCCAGCTGAAACCAGGACAATTTTGATTTAAAAAAAAAATTTATCATAATTTTTATTACATAGGAAGTTTCATGTTTTATTGCTTTTTAGTGTAAATCAGATTAGGAAAAATAGCTTTCATTATATCTGCTTGTTTACATATAATTGAACTTTGTTCAAGAGCAATGAAAGAAATAAGTATTGCAGTGTAACTGTTATGTAGCTGGTTAGGGGATACTTCTCAATGCCAATAACCTTCAGTGTTTTTATTACCATACATCTTACTGGGATTTTAAAAAATACGCCTCAGTGGCATACCTTTCTCCATTTGAAGCTAAAGAGCAATTAGGTTAGCTTTTTATAAATCATGCTCTCTAGGAGCACATACTGAGAAGTTTGAAATTTCTTTTGACATATGCTATGCATCTATGTAAGTAGAACAGCCTTCAGTATCACAGCAATCACAATCCTCTCTGCGCTTTTTTTTTTTAAATATGGGAAAAGGAAAGGTTGCAAAAAAAGCTAGTTTAACATCAGCTACTTTAAGAGGGATACTGTATCCTACATTTATGCAAAAAGGTATTTTTTGCACATTCTTATGTTAACTTGGGTACGTCTGTTTAGCGACTGGTAAGTTACTTCCATTTTGCTTCTGCGAAAATGGAGGGGCTGTTCCCAGTACGTTTTGTCACCAATTGAAAAAAACTACACAAATGCTTCTGAGTTGCCTTTTTGGAAGTTCCTTTAAAATAGACAAAATACCTCAAACCTTACAATTTGAAAAACAAGCTCTGGCAGAGAACAGAAAGATGACCAAATAGGTCTGTTATTTATTTCTGTGAATTTGTGATTTGTTTTTGCTTCACCTTGCTTATAAGAAGGGAGAATATTAGTTAGTTGTAGGCTTTCTTCTACCTTCATTGCGTGAATTCTTACAGCAGTGTTTTATTTTTGGCATATGTCAATAGAGATTTATCAGGGGAGCAAACCCTTAGATAGAACTGTGTGAAAAAAGCATACAATTGAAGGTTACAGAGTGTTGTTTGGTTGTTAATGCCCCACGCATTTTTTGGCAGCTATTCATATCTGCTTGTGACTTTTAAATTAGCTAGTCCTCAGAAAAGGTCATTTTACTGTGGATTACATCTGCATAGATGTTTTATTCCATGCCCATTTTTTTAAATGGACGTAACGTATTCTGTAATTGTACTGTTCTGGACTAAGTATGTATTTTATCTGTGACTTCAGTCCTCTTTTTGTCCTATTCTGTTTCATTGGTGCTTTCTAATATTAATCGTACTAGACCAAAAAAAGAGAAAATTTTTAGTTAAACTGTTAAAATATGTGATGCAAGATTGTGCTTAGGGATTTCACAGGCTCACAGCAGGCTACAAGAAGATTTAAATTGCTAAAACTTTAGCAATTTAATAGAAATGGAAACTTTATGTCTAAATGCATGAGAAGAACACTTCTGCAACTCCTGCTTTCAAAGGAGTTTATATGGGTTTTGTGGTGAAACTACAGGGTCACAATACTACTGTTTAAAATCTTCAGCAGAAATAATTTCAAAGATAGGCAAAAACATAGGTAGTCCCATCAAACTACTACAGGACTGTGCCTGTACATTAATTATAAGGAGAGGCTGAGCTGATTTTTTTTAGTCTGGTGAAGAGGAGGCTTAGGGATGATCAAATAGCAGCCTACAACTGTTTGAAGGACAAACATCACGTCATTGGAATTCTTGATGATGCCAGAGGATGTAACAAATTACAGCGGTCACATATAGCAGCTTGGGAGGTTTAGATTGGACACTAGGAAAAATGTCTATGCTAGAATGATAGTGCAGCAAAGATTGCCCAGAGATGTGGAATCTTGGTTTGTGGAGATCTTTAGGATTCATCTAGAAAAAGCTATGGCTCACCTGACTAGTGTTGGCAGTAGTCCCACTTAAAGTGAGGTGTGGGACTAAATGGTCTTCTAACATCCTTTTCAACGAATGGCTCGTGGCGGCCGGTCACGAACGGTGTTTCCCAGGGCT
>NW_009233341.1:0-12655 GCF_000690835.1 Fulmarus glacialis | reverse complement strand
TATATATATAAAAGCTTAAGGGTCTTGACTGGTTCATGTAAAACCTTTCTGTTCCCACACAGGGACCCAAATAAGGATTGCATGGCATGCATGTGTCCAAAATAGGAAACACTAATTTAGAGCATGGTAGCAATGCACAGTTAGATGATTACAATATGATATACCTCTTCTTGAGACAATTTACTTCAACACAATATCTATGAAAAGAAATTTTAAACTACTTTCAGTCGCATCCCTCTTGTTCAAGAATTAATGGCTGGGTTAATAGCATACTGGCAAAAGCAGAACCAGGAGAGAAAGAACAGACCAGTATCTCAAAGGTCTAGTTTGATGCACATCAGAAACACCAAACATTGGAATGGATACACCGAGAGGAGAGAAATAACAAAAAACTTATTATTCAAATATGTAATTATTATTTACCATTACTAATAAGTTTAAGTGCAAAACTAAAAGCATGCATCCTTACTACTTACATTTACGCAAACAAAATTGTAGCATTGTTCTGAAAAGATGATTTGTAGTTGGCTATCATTTTTGCTTAGAGATACTGATTTAGCTTCAACCTGATTAGAAAAAAATAAATATTACTATGTCACAAATTTGACTTCAGCCTTAACTATCTGCTAAATCTTCCACCATTATGGCAGAGTTTGTTCATTCAAATGATTTAAAACTGGCAATTATTATTTCCACTACGAGAATAAAAAATTGCTCAAATTTTTAGGTTACTCAACAGTGAAGCATGGAGCCCAACACCCTGCAGGTTTTTCTTCAGGTTTTTGCTGAAGCATACTGCTAGGGGGACCATTCCACAAACAGCCCTGGAAGTATCAGACACTAGCGCTGCTGCCTGGGTTAGGATGCTCAACTGTTCCCAGAGATGAAAACACTGCTCATAGGACCAAGACGATCTAATGATTTAGACCTCTAATTCTGAGAAAATCTCTATAATATTCAAATACATTTTGTCTTCATGCAACTAAAAATAAAAATAAATTAAGAAGTACATATGAAAGACCAGGTGCACGGGTATTCTAGGATTCTTGCATATGACAAGACTCATTTAGAACTTCTCCTGAAAATAATTTCCTCAATGAATACTTTAAAATATTGCCTTAATCACAGACATACTCATTTTGCAGCCTTTAACTATAACACCAGCTGAGAAATGATCCTATCCTAATTAAAATAAAAAACAGATTCTACTACATTATCAGCTTCAGGATTGCCTTAAGTAAAACAGCAAACCAGGCAGTAGAAGGGGAATTTGTTCCCTAAGAGAAGGTAACACTTTGAAGCCAATTAAAAAAAATTGAAAATAAGGCAAAAAAACCCTCTTCATGTTGCTTCTATTAAGCCAGCAAACCTCACTGTTCCACTGCTCAAATGAGCTTTATTTCTGCCCAGAAGATATATTATATATAGCAGCAAACAACAGAAGCAATACACTGCTGTGTTCCCTTGAAATGTCACTTAATCCACAATCCAACAGAAGCACCAAATACAACATTTACAAAGGCTTTGCGCTGTTATCTAAAGCCGTATTTTTTATTTTTGTAATACTTGGGGAGCTAACTTGTTTGTAAAGGAAGGTGGTTTGAAACCCAAAAGCTGATATTTATGCACTAAAGATTTTAGAAACATTTTGGGCTGAAACTTTGATAACACAGCCCCATATAGTTGACATTTAATATTTTAAAGAGATTTCAAAAAAAAAAAAAAAATCACAGAAGGCAAGAATTACTTAAAATACTTTAAAAAATGCAATACTCCAAGGCTCTCCTGGCTTGAAGTTCTGCAGAAGTAAAATCAGAAATCCCCAGTACGTTTACAACCTTTACATACTTAGATAACAGAAGCATACTGCATGCCAGAGTCTTTTCGGAAGGTAAATGAAACATGACTCAAGGGAGGAGGCCTACTTTTTTTTTTTCCTTGAGGTATTATAATACATGACACTTAACTACTCCTGAACATTTAAAAATTAATTTAGAGTATCAGTTTTGATTTAACTTGAACAATTTGATAAAGCAGTACACTCAGCCTTTGTTTTACAGCCATATTATCCAGCAAAAATTATCTCATATTTCTGTCTTGGAAAAGTAAGCACAGCTGCTTAAGTAGAAGCTTCAATACATGATCAATTAACTAAAATTAATTCTTATTCTATTTGGCATGTTAGTACCCTATGCAAAACTATTTTTTTAATTGAAATTAATATTAATCAAAGTTATCAGCTACTCGAGAGAGCAAAAATTACCTAAAAATACCACCTCAGTAAAAAGTGTTTGTCACATAATGTTTCAGTGTTTAAACAGAAAAAGGTATATGGATTTGCTTAATCACTTCTGGTCATTGTAGCAATTGATACTCAGCTAATGTAAAGAAGCAGAGATGGTAAGTTTTTATGAACATGAAGATAGGAATAATAAATATGTTTTCTTTAATGTTTTTCTACCTATCAGATGCCCTGTGCTGAAATTTCAACTTTATTCAACATCCACTTTCATAAAATCAAAAAATAAGTTAGTTAAATTGTATCAGAATTTAAAATCACAATTAATACCAATCCAGCAGACGAACAATGCAATGATTAAGAAATTAGTGAATTTCTACTAGTGAAACACTTGTTCATTTCCTAATTGAAAACAACCAAATATTTTGATATACTGCTTGTGGATATTTATCCAGTCACCAAAATAACACACAACTTCATCCAGTTGATTACACTTCATGTGACAGGAGCACCTTGTCACTGAATTAGCAGGAATACATAATTTCCAGTCACAGAAGAAAACACCTCAGCCCCCATTTAGATTTGCTTTCTTCACAAGAAAAAGCTAAATAACAAACTTAAGGAAAGACTCAACTTATGTTTTTCACAGTAAGACATCTTCTGCAAAACATTCATTTATTAGTTATACAGTTTACAGTAACACTGATTAAAATACTTACTCTTAAAGTACTTTGCAAGTACTTTGTTGCCTTAACAATATTTTTTTTTTTTTTAGAAAAGCTTTTATTTTCATTTTCTTTATCTCATCAGTTCAATTCTTAGGTCTTTTTTCCCCTGTTATTGGCATTATCATGTTATTGGAGTCTGTCTCAGAAATCCCTCTAACAAAATTTCTTTTGAATTCTTCTTTAAGAATTCTTTAAAGATGCATCTAGAAGTTAACAAATGTCTTAAAAGTAAATATGGCTGCTACTAAGAACTAGAGTGTCAAAGCTATCTAAGATGTTAAAATATTGACCATAGTTTAAATTTCAGATAGTGTCTTATTTAGATCAATTACCCTCCAACTAGCCTTTGAAAAGGCCCAGCTTTGAGTACGGTACGTTTAACTTGCTTAAAATAATTATCATGTTGCACAGAGTCAAACCTCTCTCTCACAAGGTTACTGTGCTTCACTTGTGAAATCATAGGCCAGTGGATATATTCTTTCTAAGGTGCTTCAAATTTAGAAGGTCTGTATATTGGTAATCTTAAAAATTAGATCTTGGAGATTTTACTGTTTAAAATCAAGACACTCAATACATAAATATTAGTTTTTATAGATTTTCAATCTAAGGGTTCATAAAATGAATGACTAAGGATGTTTCAAGGAACAATACAAAACAGGGATCTTGGCATTCTTTGGCAGGTGTCACTTTGCAGGAATGTTTTGAAAGTATTGAAGAGAAATTTAACAACCAACTTCATTACGAGGAAAGACAACATGGATCAAAAAAGAGAAGAACAGTGCTAGAAATCATCAACTAAAACTGATTTAATAGAGCCATCAAAAAAATTCAGTCCCATATCAGTAGGAATCCCTTCATTTTATGCTCTCATTACCTTGTTTGTGGTCATTTTAAGTGTGTTTTATTCAAATGCACCATAGGTTAAGGTGCCTGACCAACCCAGCAATTAACTGGTTTTGCAATGAAAATTTGAAAACATGTTGTAAATTTTAACTAATTTTGGTGCCAGTCTGATTTGAGGTTGCTGAGTTTGGAGTCACAGTGTTGGCTGATCAAACATAACACATTCTTTGACCTTTCTTACTGGCTTGGAAGTGTTTCTCATGGTATGATTAAAGTGGTTATATGCAAACATAATATATAGATAAGTGAACACTTTTTTTCTAATATGGGTAAGTGGTATCTTCCTAGTAATTGCAAAATAGTTTAAATAGAGAGAAAAAAGGAAAAATAGCAATGGATCTGGTATCAGTGACATGGAAACATACTTCTGCTCCATTATACAGCTATTCAGACAAGAAAAGATCTTACTCAACTCTGCTAGTATTTTGCATTTTTAAAGGTAGACATTTAATAGATATAAAGCATGATCTTCCATACTAAATACCATTCTTTCCAAACAAAAACTGTAAGTACAATGTCAAATGACATTTCTAGATACAAAATAGCAACACAGTTTGCTACAGAAGAACGTCCTACTATTAACTAAGCACACAATGCAGAGGATCAACAGACATGAATAAAACCATTATAGCAGTAACATTATGCAAATCAGGAAACCTGTATTTTTGAACAGCTATTCCTCATCTGTTTCTCTGGGTATTAGAAAGATGTGAGATCACCACATAATATATAATCAAGAATCACCCCAAGATCAGGCAAGATTTAAGCAATTGCCAAATGTTAATCACCTTTGGGAAAATGAAAATATGTGATAATTCTATTAGTAGGAATAATGAAAAAGGAAAAGATAGTTAAACGCCAGTAGAAAATTCCATCAATACCCTACAGCAAATGCTTCAATGAGTATTCACTATAAGTGAAATGTACCCCTATCTCTCTGCAAAAAGGCTGATTAATTTGACTTTGCATTCACAGCTCTGCAGGAATACAACTTAGTCTTTAATTGGTTCAGACTTCAAAGTAACAAAAGCATTTCCTCTGCAACATATTTGTAACAATTTGGGCTTACTGAATTCATAAAATCTAAAGAAAATGGCCTCTCTGTTGTCTGGATCCAATTTCTCCTCTAATCTAATATATACTTTTTAAGAGGATCTGTAAGATCCCCCTCTACAGCATAATTGGGCAGAAGACGCTTCTTTCTTGGTAACTTCCACACCTGGTGTTAATCCCTTGTAATAAATACTACAGTGACACAGGAGGTCTCAGTTTCTATATTCACATTATTTAGACCATTCCTTACAAGTTGTGACAACCAGAAACATTAAATTAATCATACGCTTTACAGCCATAGAGTTCTACTTACTTTTATTTGGCTTTTCAGAGATTCATGAAGGAGAAAACCTACTTGTGCAACAGCTTCCTTCGCATTAGTAATAAGACAAACGTGTTGTGATAGGTTGTCTGTTATCAAGAAAAACACGTTAGTATTTCATGCAAAAATAAATCAATCAAAATTCTAATCTGCTAAACGTTACCTTCAATCCATATACTGCTGTCTCTCAACAGAACCTTTCCAACAGCTGTAAATTTAATTTTAAGACAACTTATTTCAAGGCACAGTTAATATAACTACATAATTTATATAACATACATCTCAAATATAAAATTCATATTATGTTTTGTATGATTTTGTACAACGTGAAAACATCACATAAGGCCTGTCGCCAAAGCCCATTTAAATAGGGGACTTCTATGAAAAGGTGTTTGTTCAGGTCCACATTACTGACAGTAGATGACAACCAAGAAAAAAAACTTTTTGAAAATTTCATACCACTTATCACTTCAACAGATCACTAAATGCAGTGTCAGCAATATTGAGAAAAGTAAAAAAACCCAGGAGATAGCATAAATCCTCTTCCCAACAATATATAGTACATAATAGCCAAAAAAAAAAAAAAAGTATTGAAGATACTGTTCAGGGAGACAGCAGATATAACTTCACCTCAATGTCAAAAAGTTGCAGAGTCAGTGACAAAGATCTTGGCATGGGGAACTTCTTACATCTTTTACTGATGGGGGAAAAAATACAGTATTTTCTTGATACCAAGGCACAGCAGTTTCAAGTTATTGCCTGATCTGCTCGATAAAGCAAATATTTCAGAAAATCAGTATTTTCTCTTGTTATTGACTACACTTTCAAGATTCAGTGAGAATTTTCCTTTCTTTAAGCAAACAAATCAAAATAATTCAAGTCTGGAACTCTCACTTCTAATTTGTACTTTATCCTTTAGATGTTGAATTAATATGCAGACCAAAACATAAGATTTCCAATGTCTTTGGGGTAGCCATTCCATAAGCAGCTAGAAATTTCATAAATGTAAAGTCTAATTATGTTTAAAGCAGACTTCAATGAAATTTCAGGGACAGAAATATACCAAACACCACCACAAAATAAATTAGTAGTGAAAGACATAAAAGAAATTATAAAAATATGGCCTAACTGCTCTTCAAACAAGTCTGAATATAAAGATACATATTTGTTGCATGTGGAAAGTTTTTTTATAATTACATACCACACAATAAGTTCAATCAGATGCATTACTTAAGTAGACATCTCACTTTCTATTGTAAACTCAAAGACTTCTTTAAAAAAACAGACGTACAGACCTGAAAATTAATTTTAAAGCTGCTGCAGAGTTAACATTATTGGAAAGTGACTTGTGATTTTTAAACAATTTTTTGTGATCAGGAAAAGTGAATTAACCACTGAGGATCCCAAAAGATAATTACAATGATTTTATGAATCATGGGCATTTATTATGTCCAATATTTATAACGTGACAACAAAAATAGTGGTAGCAACTGGTTTTGTATTAAGTTAGCAAGAATGGGGAGGGGGGGAAGAAAGAGAGAACAATAAATATCTGCTTATAAACCATCACAACCAGATGAAAGCGAGAATTAAAAAAATGCATGGCCAGTTCTCACAGGACTGGAAATCACAGGATACCACAACTGTGGGAGAAATTATCTTCCCATAGATTCACTGGGCAAAAAAATATACTGAACATGCATCAAAGTTGGCTTCTACTTAATACAGAATAACTTTACAGTCTAAAAAATGGGTCAATGGGAAACCATATTGAATTAATTTCTTATCAGCAGAAAGAAACCGGTGGATAGATTGAAATCAGAGCAAAAGCCACTTGAATTTACTACTGTACACGGAATGCAGATACACTGCAGATACAAGATAGATGTACATAATAAACCAGACTGGCATATCAGATTTCAAGAACTCAGATTCTATTGAACTAAGTAATTCAATGAAGAAGGTCAGATTGGAGCTATTACAAAAATCCACATGTGGAAGAAGGCTGTGGAATCCAAAAAGGCACCATAACTTACACTCAGACAGTTCTTTTTAAAAAGAAGTCAGTTATCAACAGCAAGTGTCAAAAGTAACCTCACAAGAGGCTGCTCAAAGACTGCAACTATAAAAGCCCATCTCACTCCTCTCCCCAGCCCCCTTAAACCTCTAACTGCCTGTAATGTAAATGAGAAAGGAGAGACGACTACCAAAAAAAGCAAGTAAGATTTGCAGGTTGAATTTAATGAAGAAGAAAGCAAAACTGAATGAAGTGTGAAAAAATGTATTTTTAATTTGGAGGAAGAATGTAATGTTATAAGGGGGAAAGTCTACCAATAAAGTATGAAAAAAATAAAGTAACGATAATACAGGCATTGAAAAGATGCTGCATGCTTTTAAATGATCAAAAAAAATGAATACAGGAAGTCTGGGAAATCATCGTTTACAAAATCATCATAGCAAAGCAACAGTTCTGTACTAGTTGAGGTTTAAAACTCAATTTCCATTTAAATCCCAACTGTTTCAAGTGGTCAAAAAGATCTATATGTTAATTTAGACAGTCTGCACCTTTGCTATATTGTCAGAAGGAAGGTATTGAGTGGAGCCTTGCTCCCCGAGACTGCCTGTGTCCCACCTCTGGTAAGCTGATGGAGCTCTCTGTCACTCAGCGTAATCACACTGAAGCCAATGAGGGCAGCTGGAGCACTGGCTCATAACTCCACAGATTTCATGAGTTCTGCTGACTGCCAGTGAAGCTAACTGCATGCAGCATTTCATTCCTGGTTTTCAGAAGTCTGGGTGAATGAAAGTCATTCTGGAAAGCCACATCATGGCCACGTCACAAAGAATTTTAATAGTCAGCTAACAAAATTTTGGTTTTCATCGGACCACTGGATAATTCAGGCTGGAAGGGACCCCAGGAGGTCTCTAGTCCAAACTCCTGCTCAAAGCAGGATCACCCATGAAGTCAGGCCTGGTCATTCAGCTCCTTACCCCACTGGCACTTGAAAATCTTTGAGGACAGAGACTGCACAACCTCTCCAGGCAACCTGTTCACTGCTTGACTGTCCTCATGGTGAAAGAGTTTTTCCTTTTATTGAGTTGGAACTTCTCTTGGTTCAGTTTTTGCCTGTTACCTCTTGTCCTCCCACCATGCACCGTTCTACTTTTCTTCCCTACTTTCATGCCATACCTTCCCTTTCATCTGCCCAATCTTTTATTTTTTTTTTCCTCTCGTTATGACATTACCTATCAAAATCTCTCTCTTGCTTTGGTTTCCTCTTCCTCTACTTACTTTAAACTTATTATTTCCCTGGAAACTTCCTCTTCCCAATACATGTCTCCCATTTACTCTCAGCTTCTTTCCAGCTGTACCTGATTATGGAGTAAAACTCCCCATACTGCATCACATTTAACATCCACTCAGAGCATATTTGTTGCATAAAATTAAAAATAGTTAAAACTTTACACTGCCAAATTCTGTTAGGTTAAACGTTAAATTTCTCTATCAGGAAAGGGGTAGGAATTTTCTTCATTAAAGATAAATTTGATGCAGGACTTCAGAATTTGTTCCATTAAACCTCCTCCTCTCTCCAGCAAACTTAATTTTCAATTTTTCTGTGCCCTTCTTTGATATCCTGAAAGCTTTAGATCACATTATTATTCAGTAACACCTGTTATAGCCTTTATCCTAGGATCTCACCCAAAATTATAAATTAAAATGTATGTATGTTTATGGAACTACCTTAGTTAGATAATGTATTAAGTGTACTCCAACGAATGACTTAAAAAGTCTACCCTGCCACAAACAAGCAGCAATTAAAACAATGCTTTGTTTGAATAAAGATAATAAATATCATATCCTAGGGAATTAATACCATAAGAATAAAAATACATCTGAATGGCAAATAGGTTTTAGCCTACAGACATAATTTTTTTTCTCTTAATTGCACATGTATGTGTATACATACACTTGTTTTTGTAAACATATGTTCATACCATGCCATTCTTGGTCTGTCATTACATTACAAATAGTCCAATAAAACAGGACTATTTTGGAAGCATGTACTGTACACCAAAATACCTTCAAAGTTTGCAGTGAATTCAAAATAGTAAATTAATTTATCAGAATTCCATTTTCACTTTCTACATAGCAGTGGCTTGACTAGTCTGGAAATTCAGTATGGTTCTCCCTGGCATTTTTAGTATCTCATAACGGAGATGTTTCTACCACTGTAAACAGAAGAAAAATGAAATAAGTACTGCCAAGCATTTAGTTCATTCATGCTCAATAGAATGAGTTGAAATTGTTATTTGTATAACATAGGTAACCAAAAATGTCTAACAATTTTTTCTTTACCCATTCCACATTTCTCTGTAGCCACAAAAACCAAAAGCCAAATTTGGCACTGCCCCTACCAATATTAGTATACAAGAAAGAGAGGAAGATTTTGTGGTAGAAGACAAGGAAGAGGATTGTTTTCACCTGACAATAACTATTCTGAGGAGTACCTCCCCAACCTGCCAGTCTATTTCTTTGCCTCACAGCAGAGAACAGCCACTGGTTAATGAGTATGCCCATGAAAATGCAGCCTACCTCGGGTAAAATATCCGTCCTTTGATAAACAAGGCTTATGTCAATTTTTTTTTTTTTTGATAAAAAGTCACATGGGTTCTTCATATAACACAAAACATAGTATGTAGCTCCCAACAGTCATAAACAGTTTGAAGGAATTACAATATTTTTCTTGGCACTTGCAAAACACAATTGTATTTACATCAGCAGACACTTATTTAGCCAAATGTGAGGGCAAAATATCCAATCTGTAAGTGCACACTCTTATGAAAAAGTCATTGCAGAAGAAGGGCCCTTAAGAAAAGAAAAAGGAGGAGGGAGAGTCAAACTTTAAGTTACAAACTTCTACTGAGAAGCACCATTTAAAGTTTACATGTTGGAACTAGAGTTCAAAGATACCTACCCCAAGGGCAGTAGTCCTAATGGAAATTTTTTAGGATGTTTTGTATTAGCCTGATCTTAATTACATTTCTAGATGAGTCACCCTTATTGTAAGACGATGTTTTCTTACTTCAAGACTATTAAAAATAGGCATGTGCCACCTTGTCTGCATACTCCACAAGTTCGTACCTGCTTAACTAAAGAAAAGCATTAAATTTATTGTTTACAAAACAAATTATGTTAGGACTCAGACTTTCATAAGTTGTAAAAGAGACTTGAGGAAGTAAGCAGATTAATAAGACATGTTTTAAGAAAACAGTCTCAAAAGATAACTCATTAGTCTATTTACATTAGTGAAGTGTTTCTTTGTATTGCCTTGAATATGAATGATATATACACATATAAATATCTAAAGTACAAAAATGTATGTATGCATGTATGTTTTTCTTACTTCCAAGTTTAGCAAGCTGAAATTTGTCAGTTATTATGTCTCATTAGGCCAGCAGTTAAAAATCTAGCTGTGCTTCTATGAAACATTTGGGACTTGCTACTTAGGTAGAATTACATTTGTAATATAGCTGACTAAAGAAACAGTCTCATAATTATAATCACATGATTAACTGTATTTTTTTCAGACATCATTTAACTGCCAAACACATAGTACCATAATAATTTTTGTTGTATTTAATTTGATTAATTACAAAATTATGATTTAATATATAGGCAATAGACAGAAATGCAAGAGTACCTAAAAAATAAACAGGATAGCAAAATAACATGTCAAACTGAACCACAAGGAACCTGTTCCTTAGCAAAACTGTCTAGAGGCACAAGTGTAACTTTAATATTCTAGCATTAAAAAAATCAAGTATTTAAAGATCTGTTGAAGTTCATAATTCAAAGCAAAAAAATTACTATTGGAAACCAGAAAGGGAATAGTTGGATGAATAATTCTCATCAAAGTAAATATTTTTAATATAGCTTAGAATAGAATCATAGAATCATAGAATCATTAAGGTTGGAAAAGACCTCTAAGATCATCAAGTCCAACCGTTAACCCAACACCACCATGCCCACTAAACCATGTCCCTAAGCGCCTCATCTACTCATCCATCAGCTTAAATGGATTTTCTAAATAAAACTAACAGGTTAACAGAAAAAACTGTCATTCTCTGAAGTTGAAGGAAACTAAGTTTCAGTCACTAATAAATATAACTGTAGAAGACATGAAATTTGGAACTGTAGTTACAAAATTAAGTATGTACACTCAGAAGTTCTTCATCACTGCTGAATTCATCCAGTGACAAAATATGCATCCAGCAAAGTAAATTGAATCACTAATAATAAAGAAATTGGGAAGACTGGAACAGTAGTGGGGAGCCGGTGCCCTTAGTACCCTACACCCTCCCAGCCCATACATTTAGCTTCTGGGACATCTCCAGAGGACCTTGACAGAATGCAAGGTGGCATACCGAGAACCGGTAGCTTGCAACCCAGCCTTACAGTACCATGCAGGACTTCCCCTTCAGGCACTCTACGTGGCCTGAACCTGGAGTCTGAATCCACCCAAGTATGTGATACAGGACTGTACTATCCAGTGCGCAATGCTGCATTTCAGTACTGTGTCCTCTTCAACAACTTGACACAAAGAACTACCATCATGTAGACCATAGGTAACACCATTTATACTGAAAGTGATATATAGTGGCAGGTAGAGGCACCCTCTTCTCCATATAGATAGGAAAGATTGCTACCAGCTATGCTCAACAAGGCTACAGACACACTAGCAGCCAGTGCCAAGCAAAAGTAAAAGAAAGGGATTTTAACAAAGCAAAAGATAATAAATTCCACATGGGAAAGCAGGTAATTCCTGCCATAAGTGTGCCTTTCTGGAGTTCCTGGCATCTCATCATCATCCCAATGAAAGAAAAGGGAAAGGGAAGGAAAGGAAAAAGAGGAAGTAGACATCCAGAAAACCCATCCCTGAGGATGCCTCCAAGTGGGAACAGTATCTGAAAATCCACAACCACGTGGGTCTCGTGTGAGCTGTGAATAGCACATTAATACACTGGGGACTTCTGCTAGCCAAGTTTGTATCTCTAAACTGATCAGAATCAGCAGAAGGTCCTTCCTCTCTCCAGAGACTGTCACTGAAACCATCAGAAGAAACACTGCATGCCACTTTCTTGCAATGGTTGTTTCTCTGTCAGTTTCCATGACACACTTTCATGACACTACCAGGTCCGTAACACAGAAGCTCACAAACAGCAGCGAGCAGCCACCACACAGCAGACAGCTGCCTTAGTTGTGGGAGAAATTACAAAAGGGTAATGACAATTACCCTTCATATAGGAGCACTTCATATAGCACCGCTTAGTAGGTTCTGAACTCTCGAGAAAAGCAGACACTGTGATACAGTCAATTATTCAGTGTCGTGGTTTAACCCCACGCAGCCG
>NW_009233340.1:760-1058 GCF_000690835.1 Fulmarus glacialis | reverse complement strand
GGTGGGGAGGGAAAAGGGGGGGTAAAAAAAAAAAAAAGAAAACCCCCAAAAAACCCAAAACACAAGAGAAAAAGAGAGGGGTGTGCGAAAATAAACAACAACAACGACAACGACGGAAAAAGAAGTAGCTGTACCATGGCTAATGTGAAGTTTCCTCATCCAAGGGAATATCTGAGGTGCCTGCCCTTCTGTTGCTGCGGTGGAGGTTGCGATGGGCTCTGCCTGCGCTCGGGGGATGCTGCTGCTTATTGGAGTGCCCTCGTCGGCTCCCCGGGGCCGGCTGGGCTCGGGCTTGTTC
>NW_009233340.1:479-705 GCF_000690835.1 Fulmarus glacialis | reverse complement strand
TGCCTCCATGGCTCTCGCTGTTGGAGCAGGGAAGGGAGTCGGGAGAAGATAAGGAGCAGCTAGACGCCTGTCTAAACCTGCTCTCCTGAGCTGGAGAAGGGAAACCGCGGGAGCTCTCCCCCACAGCCCCAAAGTGACTAGAGGAGGCTGAGCGGTTGATGCTAAGGTCCATCCCATTGTAGTTGTAGCCATAAGAGCTGGAATGCATGGTGCTTGAATCTCTGTA
>NW_009233340.1:0-282 GCF_000690835.1 Fulmarus glacialis | reverse complement strand
TGTGGCTCGTGGTCGTTATAACCCTGTGCTTGACGATTTATGATGTATTAATGAATTATAGCAATGCACTGTACTTCGTTTTTGCTATGTATGCGGCCAAATATGGGGGGAGGGTGTGGGTGCGTTTGGGAATCACGTGCTTTTGTTGACCAGTCGTAAATTCTCACTGATGACCTCAAGAGGTAATTCATGCTCTATGGTTACAAATAATGACGATCGCGGAGTCGTTTAGGCCCAAGTCGGTGCGCGGCGCCCCAAATCCCCGGGCGCGCCGGCGCGCGC
>NW_009233339.1:0-11793 GCF_000690835.1 Fulmarus glacialis | reverse complement strand
GGGAGCCGGCCCGGCGCTGGGGGACGCGGCCTTGCCGCTGTTGTGGCGCAGGGAAACGGGTCTGCGGGGGTGCTGGTGCTTAAATCATGGGCACTGTGTCAAAACGTTTTGTGATCAAATTTTTATAAACGTGAAAAGCTTTATTTTAATTCTATTTTCTTAATTCTGTGAGTTGTATGTAAAGGCTGGCTGTGCCACTTTTCACATAGGAACACTAGTAGTCATGGTATAGTTTATTAATGGTCTTTCTGCCCATTTATTATGTTAACTTGCATTTTGAGAAAATATATAGCAGTGTTACAAACCCAACTTTAAATATTCAATATGTGGAATTCATTTGTCTAGAAGATACTAAAACCCTTCATCAGTGATGAACTGCTTTCTCTGGTGTGTCCCAGCCTACCATAAATCAGCACTGGCTTTGGGCCCGTGATGGTGAGTTATATGTATTGACAGCCTTAGGTCTAAGCCTATGTTCCCTGCCAAAAATAGTGTGTTTGTGTCATTTTTCAATGCAAATTAGTAGTAGGTGCAAATTCACTTTATTTTGCTTCACACTTTTTTACTTGGAATAGAAAATCTTAAATAAACACAGCTTTTTCAACACTGGGATGTTGATCAGAAAAATGTAGTTTTAAGTCAAGGGACTAACCATGACTGCGAAGGTTTTTAGGACTCTCTGAGTCTGTCCATCCCTGTCTCCCTTGGGGTGCTTAGTATTAAGTAATTTAAAGAAGCCTGAATGTCTGTTTGCGCTTACTGTTTGTGAAATACTCTCTTTCTTGTGACTTACTAGGGACCAATTGTTTGAATTGTGGGGCTACATAAACACAAAGTATTATTGAAGTATTTGAATGTGAAACATTCTAGTTTTATGTCCTAGGATGGAGATATTTTTGCAGGTTATAAGTGGTTTGTGTAAGTGGAACTATTAGAGGGCACTGTGGACTGCTGCTACTTTATTTTCGGTGTGGGAAACATTGTGAAACTAATGATCAAAGTCAGTGCACAAATGAAGACCTCACAAGGTAAACCCTGATAGGAATCTATTTTTCCAAAGATAAACATCTTTCATTGTCGCTTAACTTTATAAACTACTTTCTTGATGATTTGTCATTGACAGACACTTTAAGCCTGTATTTCCGGTTGGACAGATGTACTAAAGTACATGGTTCAGGGCAATAAAAAATAAGTTTGATCTGTGACTAAAAAATGAGAGAACTGCTACTTCATGGCATTCTATAAAGATGTCATATAATATCTATTAATTTGACAAATATGCAAAAAATTGAGGATTTATATTTCAAGATGCTGTTGATTTTTCTAAAATAGTCCCTCTGGATTTTAAGCACTCTTGATTTTTAGAATTTCTGGAGCGGCTAGGGGGAGGAAAGATGAAAAAGGGAAAAATATTGCAACTATCAATTTTCCAGACCATTCTCTCTCTTGTTTTTAAGAATAGGTTACTATAACTAAAGACAATGATACTTGATGCATAATGAAAGCACCTCTTAATATTATCTCAGTAATTACATGGCAAATATGTAATTCACTTAATGTTTTTA
Organism: Fulmarus glacialis; assembly: GCF_000690835.1. Classification (NCBI taxonomy): domain Eukaryota; kingdom Metazoa; phylum Chordata; class Aves; order Procellariiformes; family Procellariidae; genus Fulmarus; species Fulmarus glacialis. The sequence continues at coordinate 10,228 of NW_009233339.1, read as the reverse complement.
GTAGCTACCAATCTTAATAGTAAAGGTAATTTCTAGTCTTCGTTTGTAGTAACTTAATGAAAATTGGGAAGTTACAAGTAGGCAATATATGAGCAAAAATGTATTGCAGTGTCACTTGCAGTATTTTTTGCCTTTATGAAAAACAAACTGACATTTCACTGGTGTGTTTACGGTAATCACCTTTGTGGTGTGAATGAGCTGTCCTAACACAAATGCTTACAAACTTTGGTTCTAGTTTACCTTTCACTAAAGTTAGGAAGAGTCATCTTGTTATGAATTTGATAGTTACAAGGGTCATCAGTTTTCTGAGTCTGTATAAAATATGTTCTGCAAATTAGTGAATAACCTAGCTTGTCCGTATGTATGTCAGTTTAAAAAACGACTCCATTGGTGACAAATTTTAAGCCATATTGTAAGAGTGAACTTTATTTGACAATTTGAAATTTGAAGATTTCTAGAGTACTTCAGTAAGTGTTCATCACCCCACAGTGTTTTTGTATTTCTCTTTACTACCACGTACTTCCTCTTCATATATTTCTCTACCCTTTCTGTGATCCATTATGAAAGTTTTTAATTACTTGATCATTTTTTCTATCTTACGTATATAATTTGAATGAGAACTTTTCAGTTCAGACGCATGCTTCCTCCACCTAAATTTAAGAATTAATTAGTAGCAGAAGTTTTTTGTGTGATGTAAGTGTGTGTCTTCATGGTGTTTTACCAGTGCATGTATGTTCTTTCGGTGCTCAGAGCCAACTGAGAACTATTTCATACAATACAGTGTGGAGATAAATTAGTGATGTCAAGCCAAAGCTAATAAGCACTGCTGGGAGGCAAAGTGTATTAGCACAGTATTGAACCCAAGTTAATATATCAATATGGCTTCCACTCACCTTGCACTGTATACAGAGCTATTTGCATCTTCCTTCAAAACCCTGTGTGATGTGCCATCAGCGGACTGTCTCTTATAAAAGCCAGGTATACTTTATGAGAAAACAGGGAAGAAAACGAAGCATTACTTTCTATGTCTTATGTGTAATTCTGACTGCAGCAGTGTCTGCAAATACTGTAGCTGTCCACCTTGCTAAGTAACTTTAGCCTTTCCATGCTGAAAGATGGTATCGTAATGAAGATGAAACTTGGCCTCTACATACCACACACTAAATGTTTGTCGCAAAACACATGGTATGATTATAGCCAGCAGAAGACTTCTGACAAGAATAGTAGTAGTAGTCTCTGAAAGAGATGAGTTAATCTTTTCAATCTCAGAACTTTATACTTTTCATACAGTGACTCTTGTATCAGGATCCCTCACATTTATTTAGTCTTAATATTTTTCTCTGAGATGTAATAAGGCATAACAGAACTGCAAAATATGTGAGGGTTGTGTTAGGTGCATGATGCTTGGCAGATCTGGAACTGATTTTTTAAGCAAAAGTAAGTGAAAGGGCTTTGCTTCAAGGAAAAAGCTGTGTCTTCCTTCGCACCTCCTTCACTTAATAATAAATAAAAACTGGGGGATGGTGAAATCCTTAGTCCTAGAAGGGTAGGTGCCTCACCATGTGAATTACAGTAATACACTCATTGTAAATATGTACTGTAGGAGTGTGTGACTTCTGCCTCTCTTTCACTACTGGTCCTTCACATTTAGCTCTGGCAAAGTGAATGAAAACAGTAGGTCACTCTGAGATTAGTTCCGCGGTGCCGTTACTTCTCACTAACACATGAATCATGCAATTTTGAGTAGTTCTGGCTTGTTTAAAGCAAAGATAGAGCTGCAGACAAAAAAAGTGAACAAACAGTGATTTCCAAAACAATTGCTCTGTATGTAAAGTGAATATATACAGAAGGAAGAAATAATACACTGGCTTTAGAAGTGCGTTCTTTAAAAGACATTTCTAAAATGTCTAGTTCATAATTTAGAATAGTTCAATATAGCTATTAATGTAGTTACTCTTAAAACAATTATGCCAATCTAACAATTGGGAAATTTGTATAGAAAATGGTCTAAAATGCAGAATAATGCAACTGGTGTGTTAGATGTGCAGTGGCAGTATTAAAGTAATACGATCAGAATACTAATTATGGTTTTTGATAGGCCTGTTACAAATGCTATGGTTTCTAAATTTCATTTTCCTTATGATCAAAAAGTTTAAAATGAACTAATGTTTCTGGCAACAGCATGGGATAAATTTCTAACGTCTGAGGGTTTTTTCCATTTTTATTTCATTTACAGACAACTTTAAGACTTAAAATAATTGTTGCTGATTAAAATAATTGCAGTTAAACATCAACAGATTTCATCATGTTTTCCTAAATGAATGATGATATACTTTTTAAAATAAAATGCTGCTCTAATCCTTTAAATGTGTACATTGTTTACGAACTCATGCGTATTGTCACTGAATTTCTAGTTCATTCACAGTCATACATCTTTGTATAAAATTTTTTAAACTCTTTGTCACTTTCTGGTTGTGAGAGCTAAACTGTTCTTTATGAGAAGCTATACTTATATTCTCCTGGTCAGCATGTTGTTTTTATCTGTTAAGAAAATGGTTTCAGGCTCAAAAAATTCCAGTAATTAAAAATAATTTAATTCTTTAAGTGATCTGTGCCTAACTGAAGCAGTGAACATAAACAAAGTATATCGTATAAATGAGAGACAAAATCTTGTGAAAGGATTTTTCTGTGAGTTGATGAGCACTTTCAGTTTCCACAGTGAAGGTGCATGTTGTCTCTTGTGACTGGTTCTACCTGTCTTTAGAGGTTGACAACTACCTTTTATGTTCAGGGTCCCTTCACTTTCTGTTGACTTCAGGTGAAATTGCAGACACTCAGCGTGATCAGAGAGGGACATGGGAGGCTTCCAGTATCAGTCCCTTCACTTTCTACTGTTCTGATTCTCCAACTGCAGACATCTCTTAATTCACATTGACTTTAGCAGCCCTCAAATAACTGAAGTGCTTGGTTTGGGTCTTAGACTAATCATCCCCAAAGAGGGCTGAATGTGAAAGAAGATAATTTGTCTCGGAAGTATCTGCCAAATATCTCTAGATGGAGTGGTTTCTATTGCAGCTGTTCTATATGTTTCTCTTTTTCTATATTAAATGTTAAGCTCCTCTTTAATGGAGTGTAGTGTTTTCTAGTGGGCACTTGATAACAACGAATAATAAAAAAATGTGTATTAAAGATGATTTTCAAGATTTATAAAGCATGACAAAGCCTTCATTGTTAAAAATAAGGGCTGACATAAAATTACTAGTTTTACTTGGAATATAAGGAAAGGCAGCCCTGAGTACTCGATGCGTGAAGAGAACGTTTTCCAAGACAGCATTGATATTAATATTTTTTTAATCTTAATTCCTTTGTGGTAGCACTCTGCAGTTGATATACATTCTGTACTCATGAAAAGTATTTCGTAATAGTATTCATATCTTTTTAAAATATGGTTGGGGTTTCATTATAGGATTTTTTCATGTCAAATCCTATATAAAGTTTTTTGTTTGTTTTTTTTCAGTGTAGTCTGTAAGTGTCTTTACTGATTGAGAAGCTGAAAATATTTTTTGCCTGTAAAAGCTGGAAAATGTTCAAAAATCAGTATCAGGTAAAAGAGAAATAGCTTTATTTTTTACTTTCTTTCATTTCACCTCTGAGAGAACTCAATTAAAATGGCGGGGGGGGGGGCAAAAAATCCAGATACAGAAATGTTTTGGAATGTTTCATTATTCAGTATTTTTATAGAAATGTTATGAAATAGCAGGTAGCTGCTGATGCTGTCAAGTCTAGAGTGGACACCAACATGGTGTTACCAATGGCTTTTTGTCTGGTGTGCCTTCCCTGGCCCGCAGGGCACACCATCTGCTCCCACCCAGTCATGGAAGCAGGCCCAACTCTTAAGGTATAGTCAGAAAAGGGGGGTTGGTTTATTCTCTTGGTCCAGCATAGGGTTGTGACAACACTAGTTGCATCATTAGCAAACCTTATTATCCCTCTTACTGTTTCCTCGCCTTCATTTTCACCATGCTTTGCTTCCCTTTCTCTGCACCATCCCCTCCTGAGAGAGCAACCCACCCCTAATTACTTTTTCCCCACTGGTCCCAGATGTGCTACATCTGTATGCGAAATTGGTATTTCTGATGCTGTTACCTAGGCTATCACAGCTTTATATGGTATTTCTGATACTGTTGCCTAGGTGCTGGTGGCTTTGCAGGATTGTGCTCCCCAAAAGATGCCGCATACTCCCCTCCAATTGATTGTGGGGTTTGACAGTTTCTTTCTTAACCCCCGCCTTGGCCATCCATCCTCCACAGCACTAAGTAACTTTAGTCAGCTTCTCGCATCAATGTTTGTTCAGCATTTTCTCATATCATGTCCAGTAGTTTTCCATGTCCTGTTCAGTTAGTTTAACCTCAAATCAGGGCCTACTCAAGGACTGCAGTATTAACAAAATGTATTTGTAAATATGGGAGGAAAAGCCATTTGTTTGTTAAGATTTGCTACAAGCACATACAACTTGGCAGTTAAGAATCTTTTAACTTTCTGAGAGCTTGATCCTCTAGTCCTTAAATATGTCAGATAACTTTCAAATTGATAGTATGCCATATTTTTTTAATTTTTTTTTATCCATTATAAATCTAAAAAATATTTTAGGAGTGCAGTTTATGGAATGCCATTTTGAATCTTCATAGAACTTAGTAAGTCTAGTCACTGGGGCTAGCCATGTGACTGGGAGCTGCCAGGTGTGGATGGGCAGAGGAAAATACTTAATTCATATACAGTGCAGCGTTGATGTTCTCTGAAAGCATAATTTGAAGAGCATTTATTTTGCTGGCAAGACTGCTCGACTCTGTTGCTCATTCTGACTTGTGTACACTTTTTTTGGGCAGCTGAGCATAAAGAGAATTGGGAAGTGCAGGCAACTAGGAATAAGAAGGGACCGGCAGAGTTGTAATGATTGATTAGGTCAACCATGTTGCTGAAAAAATGCTTATCAAACTATAGGCTGAGTACATCAGATGTCACAAAAAATGTGACATCAAATGGGAAAAATATTGAAGCAAAAAATTCCCTAAGCAGAAGTGAGAAAGGCTACCTCTCCAAGAGCCAATGGTTAGATTCTTTGATGTCTAATAGGGCACATGCTCTCTGGAAGGAGTTTCTACCCGGCAGGGGCATTCATAATCTTTTTCCAGTATTAATTCTCTGATGCCTCATGAAGGCTGCAGCATGAATACAGGCCTTACCTTTTTATGGTGATACTGATAGGATCAGATCTACTATGAGGCCACTTAAGTCGACCCAGGAAAGATAGTAAATTTTTGTGAGTTTCCCAGACTGTTTGGTCAAATCAGGCTGGAATTTGGTAATTGGTAGAAACGTTATTGGGAAGTGTCTTTGACATACTCACATGTGTAGACATAGCCAGACATATTCACATATGTAGACAGATTGTGTAAACTTCATTTCCATAGGAAATCAGACAAAACATCCAATCTGCAACAGTTTTTGGTTTTTTAGCAGTATGTTTTAAAACTCGGTTCATTTGGTGAGTTGTAGAAATAAACCATATCCAAATATAAATTACTAATCTCCTGCATGTTTTTAGAATTTTTACAATAATTTTGCTTTTTAGAGAATGACATTATAAAATAATTTAAAATATTCCATAGTGTTCCTTCAATTTTATGTTCTGATCCTCTAGTAAAGCCAAATATTGACTACATGGATTGCTATATTATAGTAGTCTAGAAGCTGTTATTAATATTCTGCTGTCTGACTGATCAGTAATACTGACTGTGGTAACAGCCTGATGTGTGGAGGGATTGTTCTTACGTGCTCATCTTGACCATTGATGATTCAGTGCTGAACATTTGGTTGGATGATATATCCTTAAACCATTTTATCATAGGGTGGCCCATTTGTTGAAATATTCAGTGCTCAAGGCAAGAACCCAGGAGCAAAATGGAAGATTTTTGGCAATCCATCAGCTATATGGAAAGTAAGTTTTTAAAGAAACTTATAAAACCTAGAGTATAAAACAGAAAAATGTGAATGAAGCTTAAAATTAGAAGGTAATGAGGGCTCTGACCTGACATGGAGTTGTCACTTGCAGTTCTGTCATTATGACAGACTAAATGACTACTTAAATTAGTTCTTTATGCCTGCTTGCAGTCTAGGTTGGTCGCAGTGTAATTTTATAGTTTAAATATTTAGAAAGTAATTTCGCTATTCTGATAACCAATGGATTGAGTTTGGCTCATTGGAGCATGGGTCCTGTTTGTCAGCATTATTTTTTCATAAAACATGCAAGTAAAGGACATATTTCTATGGATTATATTGTTACCATCATATTTGAACTGCTGTCATACTTGCAGTGCTGTCTGCGATTTGTGATTTAAAAAAAAAAGTAGCTTTGCATGTTAGCAGCATGGTTGGTTGTGAGCAGAAGGATTCTATCTGGATGTTTGTTTGTTATTGTTCCTTTTTATAGGAATATGATAAAGAAGTAAAAGGCTTTGTTTTCGTACTTGAAGGAAGCAGTCAAATCAACAAAATGCAGCTACCAAAGGAAACTAGGCAAACTTGTAAGTATCGAAGAATTAAATGTCTGTGATGTTGTTCTGATTATTAAATCAGTCTTATATTGGAATGTAAAACTTACATTATTCTCCCTTTCTTTGGGCATAGTTCGGCATTAGCAAAGTGTTTTTTCATTAACTTTTTAGCAGATCAGCTACAAATAAGTAAAAGGTATAGAAATGACATATTAAAGTAAGTGCTGTAGGGAAGATCCTTGTTGATAGGATGTTGTCTGAGTGCTGCTAGGTTCTCTTCTGTACCTGATCCTGCTACAGACTGATGTCTGGCAAATAACTTCAGACTCCATTCAGCACTTCCTAAAGTCAATAATTCTATTGGCATTACAGAATGTGAAATAAGTTCCTGTCCCCTTTCTCACTTTACTTTTTAAAGTATTTTTACTTTTATGTATTAAATAAGCACTAGCAGTACAAGGAAGTTACACCCAAATTTCAGCTGCGTTTATGTGATCAGTCTTTGATGGGTAGTATGGAGTGTTTCCCCAGGTTGTCTATTACTTGCACCAGAATAAGCCAGAATCAAAGCAGTCTGTTTCTCGGGGCATATAGGAATCATCAGAATTTATGCCTTAAACTCTACTGCAGGGTGTTGTACCTTATAAGGCTTGTAGTAATGAATCGAGCTGGTTTAGAATTAAATGCTTGCTTTTGAAGAAAAATTCAGATGGTGATTTTGCCAAATGAAACAGGAATCTTCTAGTATACTTCTCATTCAGGGTATATAATTACAAATTAGTTTTTCCAAACAAACACAAAAAATAAATAAGAAATTGTGTAGTCTGGTCATGTACTAAGGCCTTGAAGATTAATCTGTTTTTTATAAAAGAAATTTACTATTATCTTCAGTATAATAAATACTAGTCTAATGTATCTTTCTGAGAAATCCAACTTTAATTTGTTTATTGCCAATGTTACAATAAACTATTACAGCCTAAAATGAGGTTTGAGAACTAGTGTTGTAGATTATCACTGCTAAGATTAGTTTGGTTTTAAATTTACTTTAGCTAGTGCTGCAATACCACAGTTAAATTTCTATCTGTTACCATTCTGTCTCCCTGTGTCTCTATCTCTTCCTCTCTTGAGGTGTATGTACCTCAAGTATTTCATTTATTTCAAGTATACAATCTCCCAGTTGTACTGTAATCTTTGAATACTCTTCCAAAATAAAAGACGTTATATATACAAATATAATTTGGAATTTTAAAAGTGTCATTTGACCCACAAAAGGAAGTTCTGAATTGGCATTCTTTAGAAGAGGCGCTAATGTTGCTGTTGAGTCTTGTTAAATCAATGAAGAGCAGCCTGTACCCTCCCTGATGAATAACTAAGAAAACATATGGTTCAATTCAGACAGCTTTGTACTATCTGTTTTCCCTTGATAGGGAGTTACCTGAATCCTGAAAGATTTCTTGTGTTTGTTCCCTCAGTTAAGCTCCTTTGCTATTGTTCTAAAAATCAGAAGCTTCCACTGAGCATTGTTGTCATGACCTGGATTGCATTTTTACCCAAGGGTTTTTTGGAGTTGTTTAATAAGGTGTATGTTGTCACAAACGTGAGCGCAAGTTTCATATGACTAAGATAATCTTGATAGGAGAGTATTACTTTATTTTATAATTCCTATGGGATATTTGGTGTCTACATGCTCTTGGAACACAATGTAGAATGGTAAGTAAAAAAAGAAGTTCCTTTTATTTTCATGAGAATTCCACCAAAGCCACAGATGGGACTTTTAAAATAACAATTTTATTGCAGTTTGAATTGGTTTTCTTCAGGTTTTTCTCATGTTCATATGTTGTGTGAACCTTGGGAAATAGTGTTGCAGGAGCGTAGCTGTATGGTACAAAATTGAAATGCTTGATGGTGAAATGTGCATCTGCACACACACAGTACGTATTTAATTTTTTTCCTGTTTCTAGTGGGACTGATCCAGCAATTTCTGACACTTCAGATTTTTGTGCCATTGGGACAAGACTTCTCCACTGAGTTACTGTAAGATGCATAAAATTTCCTTGAATACTTGATGTAAAGTGAATGCCTGATTGCAGCCATTAATTGTGGTGGCAGATTTTGCATTAAAGCGTGGTGTCTTATCAAGTCAATAAGAAGTAATTAAGCTAACAAGATCATTATTTCTTGGATGTTTTAAATACTGACATTCTTTTGAAGACAAAACAAACTCTAAAAATCATGAATGAAGATGGTGAAAAATCTGAATAAATGAGACATGAATTTATCAAACATATGAATATACTGGCTCATGAGGGTCTCTTGAAAATTCAGAAGAGATTTGTAAATAACTATTCCAGGGCCCTTTGGTTCAGGGCAAAAAGAAATATATATTCTAATAATTGGGGGAGAAAAAAACCAACCAACCAAATGGTAAAAAGCTAGAACAACAACTGGAGTGCTCAATTGGTATAATTATGTCCATACTGTAAGGAAAGAGAGGTACAGCTGAAACAGACTTTTTTCCTTAGTTTGTTGTGGAATGATTTAATAGAGTTTTAAACTTGGACAATTGTCAGTCTTTGGACAATATGTCCCCCGCTAGTGGCACCAGCTGTTTATAACCAGCACAACCTACTCGGCTTTGTAGCCAGTAGAACACCTAAGATTTGGATTAACAAAAGAAATATTATGCCATTAGAAACCCTGCAAGAAAAGATGGGATGCAATTAAACTGAGTAAAGTCAATGCAGAATTTTATTTTTGTTTGTCTTTCTGTAACTTTGCATTCATCTGTACCCATAGGTGTCAGCTTTTCTTGATTGTCTGAAGTCTCTTGTGTCTGGAGTAAGGGGAAACAACTCTTGTAGGTTTAAGTCAAAGAGGACAAAATGAGATGCTGAGAAAATATCATTCCAGCTATACTGTAGTAGAGAAACAGTATTCATTATGATGTGAATAATCTATTTCATGAAATCAAGATGGTGTGCTATTTTATGTTGCTGGGTAATTCTGTTATCTTCTGTGCCTTCGAGTCATCTTGGAATATTTTGGTTTTTGAACAAAGAATATGCTAGTGTGAATTGAGTCATATTTATTAAAATTCCTCAGTGGATTTACTAAAATACCTGCATGGATTGTTATCTCAGTGGTTTGTGAGTTAGTGGGCATTTATAACCTACATCATGTTGGTAACATTATACATTCCTCTGTGGCATGCTTAATTTCTAACATGATTTTAGAATCTGAACATTGAGAAAATCTTCAAAGGACAAATTAACTTATTTGGCATAGATCTTCACCAGAGAATATTTTTGCTTCTCCATGGGGCATGGAAATTTGAGACGGAACGCTGGGCTCAAAATACTTGTTTTAAAGACAGCTTTCACTCTATGCGTCAAGATCTTGGTGCAGAAAACACTAACATTTTACTAATTTAAAGTGAGAAACTGTTGGCAGGAAAGCTGGTAATTGTTGAATAGACCAGAAAACTGCAGGTTTTCAAGCAACTTCCCTTTCTCTTTAATTTCTCTTCCTACCACAGCCTTTATACATTTTTCTGCTATGTTTTCATTTCAAGGTAGTTCTTTTTATTTCTTACCTCATTTTGAATAATTTCTTTGCTTAGATATTAAGGTATCTCTAACATAAGTATATACAACTTCAAAGCTACCTCCCCCCCC
>NW_009233338.1:0-22626 GCF_000690835.1 Fulmarus glacialis | reverse complement strand
GTATTGCATAGTGTGGGACCTGAGCATAAGGCAAATGGTATGAAATAAGAGGTGGATACTGTCCTGGTTTCAGCTGGGATAGTTAAATTTTTTCCTAGTGCTGTGTTTTGGATTTAGCATGAGAATAATGTTGATAACACACTGATGTTTTTAGTTGTTGCTAAGTAGTGTTTATGGTAGTAAAGGACTTTTCAGCTTCCCATGCTCTGCGAGGTGCACAAGAACCTGGGAGGGAGCATAGCCAGGACAGCTGACCCAAGCGGCCAACGGGGAATTCCATACCATATGACGTCATGCTCAGCATATAGGGCTGGGCTAAGAAGAAGGAAGGGGGGACATTTGGAGTGATGGCGTTTGTCTATCCAAGTAACCGTTACTTGTGATGGAGCCCTGCTTTCCTGGAGATGGCTGAACAGCTGCCTGCCGATGGGAAGTAGGGAATTAATTCCTTGTTTTGCTTTGCTTGTGTGCGCAGCTTTTGCTTTACCTATTAAACTGTCTTTATCTCAACCTACAAGTTTTCTCACTTTTACCCTTCTGATTCCCTCGCCCATGCCACTAGAGGCTGTGTGGGGCTCAGTTGCTGGCTGGGGTTAAACCACAACACATGGGTGACTGACAACTTTAGTACCAAGATTAGAAATATTGTCTTTCATAGTTTGCTTTGATAGATTATGCTTTTTTAATCTCAAAGATACTCACATACGCCTTTGAAACCTGAAATAATTTTAGCAATTCTAACAGAAATGTCATCATCTGCTCAAACTACACCTGAGAAAACTTAGGTGGAGGTACCACCTGCAACATGAACATTTGCCTACTGATTGAACAAATGACTGAACAATTCCTCAACCATCTCAAGTTTGGCTCAGTCACGTGAGATTAAGTAGTCTTTCAGTGAATTCAGTCTAATGTCTAAATTCAGTCTAATGTCTAAATCAACACTGCAGAATGCAGGAGCAAAAAAAAGTTTTAAATACCATAGGTCTACCAGTAAAAGGAGGCTGAAGATGCACCTGCCTTCAACCACTTTTGTTTTCATCCCTTTATGAAACTGTTTCATTGTAACAACTGGTTAGTAGAGCCAAGTAGAGTTTAGTGCAAAACATCTCTTCGAGATTTAACAGTAACACAGACACAGCAAAGGCCAGCACTGTTCTCTATATGGTTGTTCCGTATTCGGCTTTTTTGCAGAAATGAGATACTTTTTTATTCCTTTGAAACCACTGGCTGGTAGGCAAATATTTTTCAGCTAGATAGCAAGCAAGCATCTACTTCCTTCTTACAGGTAAAGCAACCAGAAAAATCTTTCTGTATTTGCAGGAATTGCTCCTTCATACCACAGACCAGAAAAATCTGAGACACGCTGAGCTAAAGCTTCCAGCAGCCACGCAGATTTCAGCCAAAGTGGCATCAAAACCACTTTGCCTTTGAGTAAAGCCAACAGCCTCTCAGCTTCCCGCAATTATTCTGACAGCTGGAATTTCAAAGTGAGGTAGCTCATTAAAAGCCATACTACTGATTCTAAATTTCTTATTAAAAACACCAAAAAAGGCAGCAGACTATCTTTCCACAGATAAATCAGTTCAGTCAGCAGAATATTTTCACTGAAATTCTCAGGATTGTGATTCTTTCTTTTCCACTGGTGAGGTCTACGGTCTTTCACTAAATTTTGTATCATCTATCAAAGTATAATTACAGCTCATTGTGCTTTTTCATTCTTACTTGTCATATGTAAATCCCATTAGGAATGAAAGGCATCCAGTATTGAATGAAGAACATTTTTTGTGTATACTCCCAATACTCTTAAAAGAAGCAGTCAGTGTAAAGGTTTTTATTCTTGTTCAAAAGACAACATTATCTGCAGAATTGCTTTCCAATTTCATACTTAGAATTGACTCAATTGAGACCCAAAAGAGGGTGTCATTTAGCAATTTGGTAACATATTTTCTGCAGCACTTAATTCTTCTCCCAGACATTCCATGGTAGTTCAACACCAAGAATTTCTCAATACTTCAAATATAAAACTGTTCTTCAGAACAATCCTACTGCAAACTTAATGGACACAGAACTATTTATTTTGATTTTATGGCCTAGAACTATTAAAGAAAACTATGCAAAAAAGAACATATACACTTACATTAACTGGGACAACAGTTATGACCTTTATGCTTTATGGCCAGGAAAGCATCTGGGAAGATCAGTGGAAAAATAATTAAAGCACAGTTTTGAGAGGGCATACCACTTCTGAAGCATAGGGTAGTGCTGCTCCCTGTCTCTATGAGAACATGGCATGAATTCACATATTCTCGCAAGGAACTGGATTACAGAACATCACGTACTTCTGTGTAGCAAGCCCATTTTCTTGACACAGCTTGAGCTACTCAGCTTGAAAAGGCAAGAGTTTATGTTCCTCCTATCTTGCCAGTATCTGCATTCAAAATTTTCAAAATCCAAAATAGGTGGATTCAAGAAGGCAGCGTGCCTATTCACTGGTAACGTACGTTCTAGCATTTCAGAAATCTCACCATATTTGGGACAATATCCCATCATTCTGTGTCACAAACATACCTGAAGTTAAAAGAAAACTGTGTTAAAAATCTTGTTCTTTATGAATTACTTTAATGAACCAAATATGAAGTGACATAAACACAGGTCAAGGAAAATAACATGAAACCAGCCCCACCACAGCTGCTGACAGAAGGTAAAGATAGAAGAATAGCTGAGGATGATTTGAGCGAAAACAAGAAAGCATAGTGAGATACTCATTCTTGCCAAGAATGTCAATCAAATCGTATAGTAGTTAAAATTTCATGTCAAGTGCTTAAATAAGGTCTCTGCTTTGTTTAACACAGTGAGTCCACAGAAAAGTAGGGAATAGGCTATCCCTGAATTCATGGCAACAGGTCCTACAGACTGTATTCCAAATTTCTCCAAATAATGGAGATGGAGGTGGCTAAAAAAAAAGAGAAAGAGAAAGTGAGGACCCTTTGTTACCCAGCCTGGTCTCAGAAACAGAACATGTTTTCTAGACCCCATAATCTTTGGCATATGTTCCTTTTTCAATGTCTGCGTGAATGCTTTAATCCCATGACTGTGAAGGTTGCAGCAGTCAGTTTCTCATACACTAGAAACATAAGAGCAGCAGTGAGGACTGTCTGCAGGAGCTTTGCTTCAAGGCCTTTGTAGAGTCCCATTAATCCAAAACGCCTAAGAAGGAAAAAATAAACAAAAAATGAAAACAAGTGTGAATAGCCTTCTATAAGTAAATCAGTACACTACAAAGAATTATTAATATCACAAGTAAAGTTAATGACAACTGTAAGAATCTTAAATTCATTCTTGATGTCTTGAGTGCCAGCTATGTTTAATAATATTTTAAAGAGAAAATTCTGCAGAAAGTTAAGTCTTTTGTGCAAGAAACCTGCTTCTTTTCAAGATGAGAGTTGAATGAATTGGTATCCATAGATATCCTTGACACCGCTTACTGTACAGATATTTAGGAGAATTTGGTTTTATGTACTTATTCTGCAATATATTACAAAAACCAGGTTGACTCAAATGGCAAGTTTAAGGGGGGGCAAAAAGAAACAGAAGTCAGATCCAGCAACATTTTCAACATACTAGTAATACTCAAGTCTTCTAGATCGTGTTAGAAAAGAACAGAAAGCTCACCTCACTCTCTGTTGAAGAAGATAAAGAACATTTCTAAGACTGCCTAGTGTTCGGTTCTCTGGGTTCAACCTGTGGCGTCCAAACTGAAAAGGAAGAGCATTTTGTTGTATTATTTGCCCATGGTGCTAGGCAGAGAACCCAACACATGCATAAAATCTGGAGAGCCTATCTTAAACCTCTTTTAACATTTTCCAGGTTATACTAGCCACCAGTGGAGAACTGAGGCCAAAGGTCACACTATTGAACTTTACACAGCAAGCATTAAAACGGTATGTGCTACAATAATTTGTTTTAGTTTTAAGATGGATTCTAAGAAAGTGTTACACATGGCCATATTTGCTCTCTTTCAGTTGCTCTGGAGGAAACGGTTTTCAAGATCTCAAAAGCATAATTTGACGAGTCTTCGTAGGGATATGACATTCAAAGCAAGTTCCTTCTCGCTTGCTCAGCTTTCATTTAACAAAAATTCAAAACCTCACACATCTGCAAACCATTATTACATTGAGATTGCATAGCTGAACCCAAAATTTATCTGCCCAGCAATGGTCTTTGAGCAAAACATTTACATGTGAACTGCTATGGAAGAATCCAAAATTGTTTGATCCACCTACCTGGCCTAAATAATACTTCCCTTTTACTCACTGCGTCTGCTTATCCCCAAACTGTTTTTCAGTAGACATGATAGCTGCTGCTGTAATTTTATGTCTCAGAGTTAAACTAGCAATTTCAGCAACTCCTTTTCTAGCATTCATTGATACTCTTATTTGATACAGGTCAATAGTACTGTCAGCAAGCTGCAACTACGAATTATTAATATACAAGGGTTGTCACACTTGTATTTATAACAACATAGCCAAATAGCTTTTGAAGCATGTATTTTGCGCTATGCTTTTGCGCTAAGAAAAGTGAACTTGAGCAACTGCCTGTGGATGAGTTCTGCCAGAACTTAGTCAGGCAACTGCTACTTCTTAGGCGTAAGAAATTACCATTGACAGTAGGTAGTGTATGCAAGCAGATTTAGGCAGTTCAGAAATTATAAGAAAATGTCAAGATGACACAGGTCCCTTTGCTATATGTCTTAAAAACTCAGATGGAAACAGCAGCAACTGAACGCTATTGGAAATCTCCCTTTATTAGGCAAATACGTGCTCACAATCCACGACCTTCTCAGCAGCAGCTAACTCATTTTATACTGATAAATCAACATTAAGGATTATTGTCAAAGACTCAGACACACCCCAAAAAAATTGCTAACTAGAAAGTTCCAAGTTACAATGTCAGTCACTGCCCAGATTACTTACAAGCTTCCAAACTACACCAGCATTAGGTGCTTCCTTCTTCTCTTCTCTACCATCAGACTGTTTTTGTACTGCAAACAAAGGTTCATGAAGGGGGGGAAAAGTTCATTTCTCCCTAGGATGTCAATACTTCACTGATTACTGCAGAACATTTCCCAAGGGACTAGCATTCTCTACACTAGAGAAAAGAGGCTTGAGTTTTAAAGAGAACTTTTTCACCCAGGATCACTAAGAACATTAACAGTATTGCCATTTCTCCAAAGGCAAATTTAATTTATCCACTGTTTACCGACACATAGGCTAAAGAACATAATGAGTAACACCAGTGCCATGTATTTTTAATGACTGAAAATGAGATAGACATACCAAATGGTGCGGCTGGAAGCTGCTTATCACTATCGGTTACACAGGATAACTCTTCATTATACGGAAGCAAGAAAAGCGCTTTGCCAAAAAGTGGAAAACAAAGGTGTACAGACTTCATCACAAAGAACCCTAGTAACTTTCAAACAACAGTAAGTTTCTAAAGGTTTAAGGCTGAAAAGAAAAGAATCCTGTACTTCTAATTTGGTGATAGAACTTAATTCTGATGTGTAAGTTTTTATAGAATTATATCAAGCTTGTACTAGCTTGTGTATAAATCTGCTAAAATTGTTTCAAAAAACCCCACAACTATACAAAGTATACTTCATGCAGAATGTTATTTCTGAAAATACTAAACCTTTATTCATAACTTTTTTTTAACATCACTTAGTATGAGTGACAAAAACTTCATCAAATACAACGACGCTAGATTAGAAAACACATTACGAAGTATCGCAGGTTTGAACTGGATAGCACAGGTATCACAGATGCATGTCTCTGCTGTTCTCACCAGAAGAGTTCAGGGTTTCTGGCTATTACTTCTTTCATAGAGCACAGGGAAAGAAGTCACACCTAGTGACTGCAGAACTAGCGATAGGGTCCTTGTATTCCCCATCATCACAGGGAGAGGATGGACTGGCATGGAGAAATAGCATATAGGCCACTGAATTTCACAGTGGGCCACTGTGAGGAGAATCCCACCACCACCAGGACACTGATGGTTAGCTGTGCTCTAACAGAAAGGCAACTTATCACTGCTCAGGCAAGCCAGCAGTGAACGAGCTGACTTCAGCTGAGGTGAGCAGTAAGCAGCAGCTGGTTAGTGCGTCAAGCTGGCAGCACAACTTACCAGAGCTGCCCTTTTTTTAAAGAATGACACCGTCACCAAGAGACAGAAGAATTTTGTTCAAAAAGCCAAAAGGAGACAGACGAAACATGAAGTAATAGTCACAAGATTGTAACCATTTCCATGGAAAGGAACAAGGGTTGAAGCTGTTACATTGATGTGGCTCCATGAAAACTGCACTGCTGTGCAATGCTAAAGCTGAAATAAAGCACTCAAACTTTCCTTCCAGTTCTCCTTCACATCAGCAGAAAACGCATTAGAAATTAAAAACAGACTGATGTTGCAACTTATCCAAACAAAGCTAAATTTGTTAAATGTTTTTCTGTATCTGTCACTTCAGTAATAGAAGTCTGTGTTACTAGTTTAACTTCTGAGACATGTCCAGGCTGCTAAAACAGGGTAAGACATTAAATGAAGACACTAGCTCAGCTGATCATCAGAAGTTAGAAAAACTTCAGAAAAAATGGCTGCTGACAAAACTACAATGTCACTGACACATCTACAATGTGGATGCCATTTTGTGCATCATCAGGGTGAAGTAGAAAGCTATGCAGGCACACAAGTTTTACCCAGCATCTTTTCAGAGTAGCAGCAACCACACTGTAAATATATTCAAGTCCTGTTAGTTTGAAATACAGCATCCAAACTATCTTTTTACAGGCTATAAAAAAATCAAAATACATTTAGTCCACTCTAATTAGAGAGAAGAAAAACTAAAATAATTACAAAATTTGCATGAAAATCACTTTTTCCAGATGAACAATTAACAAGAAAAATCCCCTATTAGACAAGTCCAAAAAGTGATACCCTTAGCACAGAAGGCTCACATTCAATAATTCAATTAATTCTCCAAGTTTATACAAGTTTTAGAACATACATAATGGCTTTACCACACACACAAGTTAGGGCTTCTCCTTACTTAGGAAAATAGCATTATATTTCATGTGGAAACATTTATTAATATTTAACTGTTAGAAAAATCATCAAGAAACAACTTACAAAAATAGCACAGAAATTAAATCACAATATGCTTACTTATGTATGGTCACGTCTCTTCCCCCCACAACTTTGTCTTGTTTCAATATTACAACAATATTGGTACATACTGAAGGTAGCAGCATTATCCAGCATACATACAAATTGCAAGTGAGAATAAATGCAAGTGTTTCTTTCCATTACCACCACAATTAGCGTACAACGCTGGGCAAGTAGTTAAAGCTATTATTTATGAGGGAGCTCATCTTCCCCTGATGAATCACATTCTGGCTACTGACAAGGTCAGGCCATCATCCGAATAAAACAAAACCTATGAATAGAACTTTTATTTGGATTGCCCTAGGTCATCTGGAAACCAACTGGGTTTAGAGGATTTAATTTTAACTTCCCACTTGACACATTTTCTATTTATATTCAACGAAGTAAATCTACATTTTTTAGTGCCTAAAAGCAGTATGGTGCATCAGCTTCAGTGACAGACTGTACTGATGCATTATGTGGCCAATCCTACCAGCTACTTGAAACAAGCGTGCACCAGTAATACCAAGTTCTATCAGCATCCGTCAGTACAGGATCAAAGAAAAGAGGCATCCTTATCAGTGACCTGCATTGCCCAAAAGGAGCTCCCAAAATGATGGGTTCATTAACACAAAGAAAAACAAGCCATATGAACAGGGTTTGCACTATACAGAACAAGTCAGAGGCAATTAACCTGAAATGAAATTATTACTTACCCGCAGAATTGACTGTACTGTCTGCAGAGGATAAGTGAGCGTAGTGGCAACTGCTTTGGCTATTGCACCAATGACAAAAGCATCCAAAGATGTGAGCTGTTCAATAGATATAAAGAACATATTACTTCTACATAGTACCAAAAGAGCCAGTTACCCAAATGTGTTTGGGGATTCTGTACTGGCACCTGCTACCAGGTTATCTAAGTATCTTTGGCATAAAGATTTCATGAAGTCTCTGGGTCTTCTCATTTTAAAGAGTTAGTTATAGTTCAACCAACTTACTTTCCCACAACTGAAGTTTATTTGTAACTTCTACTTGCTCACAAGCTTTTGCATTTCTCACTATAACTAGGTTACTAAAACATAGTGGAGATAAAGCCATACAACCAGATCAATTTAAAGCACCAGGAGTAAACAAAAGATTGGGAAGTAGCATTTAAATGTACCATCAATCAATAAGCATTTCAGCTTTTGCAACATTTAAACTAACAAGTCACACAGCACTTGTGAAAAGGAGTGAAAGACTCCTTGAACACCACTCTATACTCCTGAGACATTATCACTGTGCTATCAGGCAGAATTTTAGTATTGATGACATAGGCTAAAAATCTCATCCCCTGTTAGTTAAGAACACCTGCTGGAAGCCTATCCTCACCTCCAAAGCCCACAATGTTCCATGATGCACCAAATACATTGTTATAGTCTAAGCTGATTACAGTGCATCTCAGTCTAACAGTGTGAATTAATCACTGAAAATAAATAGGTGCCCATATAAAGACACACTCCAGATTTGCAAAATATATTGATTGCTATCAGAACTATGCACACACATGCACATCTTAAAAAGAGTCAATCTGATATACTTAAGACAACCAGGAAAAGATCAAATTGGAAGAAAAACGTTGTCCAAAATAAAAATGACCATTGCTAGGGGAAAAAGGTATTTTCCCTCTCCACTGATCATGGAGAAAACATGCCCTAATTTAAGGTAGAACTAAGCAATTTAAAAGAAACACAAGAAATAAATATAGTAATTAGCCAACAGGCAAATAATGCAGAGGGAAGCTCAGCTTGTCACTCAAAAAATATATTATCCATAATGTAACTGGATAGATCCATCAGGCACAGAGAGAGTGCTACAACTGCAGTATTGACTAAAGATGGTAAAAAAAACAAGCCTCATTTATGATGCAAAATCTCATGTAAAAATTATTTCACTATGTCTTGAGGAAAAACAAGATGGCTTTGTAACATATTGATAAGATTTAACATTTTAATACAGCCAAATGCATTCTAAGTCACAAATTAACAGCAAAGCACTGCAGCTTAAACACATAATATGTTATGACATTATCCTAAAATGTAACACAAATGCTTTTCAATTTGCTAGAATATAAAAGGAACCTGAGTTCAGGTGAGATGCTGTATCTGATATAGAGAAAAAAGAAAAAGAATAAAGAAAAAGAAGGGCACTATAAAGCAGGGACAGAAAAGTGATTCTACCTCTATTTAGAGAATCGGGGAGGTATGGTTACAATGCTATGTTCAATTCTAGTGTCCATCCTTGGAAAAAGGATATTGAAAAATTGAGGGCTTCAGAAAAAAAGCGTTATTAAAATGACATGGTCCAGAACAAATCTGTGATACTTCACAGGCTCAATATACTTAGTTTACTGGAGAAAGAGTTAAGAGGTGACTTCAAAACAGTCTGTACGTACATACTTGTAAAACAGATATATTAGAATTGAAATCTCTACTTTAAATCAAGACCTGTGAACAAATCTAAACAAATGTGGACAAGAGGTGCAGTCTTATCTTTACAGGAAGAGGAATTCATCACAGGAATATCTTCCCTAGGGACATGAAAGATACATGTCTCACTTCACAATGATGGATCTTTTTTTAGGAGATACACTAACTCAAAAAAACCGTCAAAAATACAAGAACCAAAACCAAATCTGCATTTCTGAATTTGCTCAAGTAACGCACGTCAAAGAATCTGTCTTATAACAGAGCATGTCCATCACCTGGCCTCAAAACATACTCACTTGCAGCTGCTTTTTCAAAAGCTTCCGTTTAAAGCCTTCATAAAACATGAACTGTATGGCAGGATTGAAGACCAGCAGCAAGGAGGGGAAAGTACCATTCCATAAAGCTAAGACTCCTTCATCTCGTATTATCTGATGAAAGGCATCTGAGAAGAAAGGTGTAAAAAAAAAAAAAGATTAAAATTTTGAGTACAAAATTCTGACCATAGAAGGTAAGAAAAGTTACACTTAAAGCCTAATATTCAAAGTGTATAAAAATACACTGCAGTCTTTTATGCGACTTCTTTTATCTCCATTCTAATCTGGAAGTTAATGGAAAAATAGTGACAAAGGAGGTTCTTGCTCACATCACCTAATGTAAACAAAGCTCATCATCTCCACAGACACCCCACTCTTTTTAGTACAAGCTCAGCATCAACAGTAAGGTCTTCTAAACCTTCTTCAAAATGACAATATTTACTTACTTACTTATTTTTAAAACGAAGACAGCCTGAACATGTGGGTGATTAAGAGATTAAGGTGACTGAAGTTTAATTTGCAGATTATCTGTCCAAACTCAGACTCCCAGCTACCACCTCAGTACTGGGCTCAGTACTACTCCAGGATTTGCAAAAGGTATTTTAGTTACAGGTGTGCATACTACAAACTCTTAAGTACCATCAGAAACGGCCAAGTCCAGTCTCCTGTAAAACTAATGACTGCAAAGTGATAGGGAAGCATAGAGATTCCAGGGTGAAATTGGTTACATGAGTAAGTCTTTGAACTTCAGAGTCCTTGATATATTTCATTTAATGAACTTCTCTTTGGTTGAAGACAACAACAAGTGCTTACCTATTATGCCTTTATAATTGGTTGGTACAATGTCTTCATTTCTAAATTTTGCTCCCTGCAGCTTCAGACGTGTGTTCACTACCCAAAGAGGAGTGGTCAACAGGACATTCACTACGCCTAATGCAAAACACAGCACAAAGAAAATCAGCCAGAACCAGAAGATTTCAATGTTTTCTTATCCCCTTTTACTCCAATTCACACACTACTGAAATTACTGGTAGGAAGAGGGGGAAAAATTAACACAGCATAACAGCAAAAGTAAACTGGTAATTTATAATAAGCTACTTCATGTATTCCCCCTCCAGCTCCACCATGGATTAGTTGTCAGCAGATTGCATGCAGTGGGAAGACATTTCTGCTACTCCTCCCCAAAACTAAAAAAAAAAAACAAACAAAAACAAAACCAAAACACACACACACACAAAAAAAACCACAAGAAAAAAAAAACAAAAACCAAACCCAACACCAAACAACCAAACACTAAATATGAACATGTTGAAAAAATCTTAAGTGAACTTGTTATTTTGCTGCATACTACACCAAACTGGAGCACAAGATACTCTAGTTTTTCATGCCCTACTTTACTCAATGACGACTTGCTGCCTGCCTACTTTCAGAAAAAAACAGAGTGATAAGGTTAGAAGGATTATTTTATGAGGAGATCAAAACAGATAAATGCATGCAGCTTGACTACCAGAACAGAGCTCCTACGCTGCCAAAAGAATATCTAGTTTCTAGAGTCACTAAGTACACTTAAGGTAGAAAACACAGGATTCTGCAAATATTTTAAGTGAGGCTTAGAAATGGCAAGAGATTACACACAATAACAAACCCCAACAGTAAAGTTTGAAAGTTGAGTATTAGAAAGTAGGATGGGGAGGAGAAATGGACAAACACACATAAGGCTACAACAGAGAGGTATTGCAAAGTACAGTTCTAAACTAACAGGGAGAAGGATTAAGTGACATTACTTCTGCAGTCACCGGGTACAGGTCTTCCCTGTTCAGTAATGACCAAGGCAGTTACTTTGAAGAAACTATATAAAAATAAGCTTTTGATCTTTCTTATTAATACTTCTACATCACAATTGCTTCTACACTGGTTGCTTTGGTAAAAGTCTGAGTGACAGACTGAATTATTCCATTATATTGAGATGGACACAGTATATCACTATCAAGAACAGTAAATCTGAAAAAGGTGAAACTTTACTACCTACATTGTGCCTGTTTGTTCTTTTTCTTTTTCTTTAAGAGGGTTCAGAATAGCAGAACATAACTATATTTCAGTATCCTTCATAAGGACTACAATCAGCTCTCAAAAAAGTTTTGAGCAAAATCAAGCACTAGAAAAGGCAAGCCACATTAATCTCTCTTAACCAAAGTCAATGTGTTTACATTATGGAGTAACATGTTAGAGCACAATATACTTGTAATTTTTCACCCAGACTCAGTTAAAGGAGAAGTCATAAAACTTTATATTTTCCAGACTGGAAAGATAATTTTTTTTTTTTTTTTAAATGTATTTTTCCAATCTGTATTTGCTACCAACAGGAGGAATGAGAGATAGTAGGGAGAATTAGCAAACACCTCAAGTGGAATTTTTCAATTTACACCAGATATTATTCCATTATAAGGATTAAACTATAGACATTGAAGAAGTCATTTAACCACAAGCTATTACTCTAATTCCTGTAGCCTTTGTCCCAGAATGTAATTATAAGAAAGCTTCCCCCAGTGATAAAGCCAACTTAAGAATTTCTTTCCTTACTTTCCCCCAACTATTCAGCCATTCATTGTGCCTACATACTGAAAATACAAGAAACTAGCAAAAAGTAAACAAACACCACCCCCCTACACCCCCCCAAATAATCACAGGCCTTTTTTTGCAGGTTTTTTAAAATCAGCTTGTTTCAGTGTGGTTGCATGAGCAATTGTTCCTGCAGAATAGTACAGGCAAACACAGGCACACAGTGGTAACTTTTCACACTGGATTTGCTAGAGAAGCCATTAGTGTCATCATCCCTTCAAAGAAGCCACTGTAGCATCCACATGAGAGGAAGGGATAAAAAAAGAACAAAGTTCCCACTGTACTTGCATATATCTAGGAACTTACTGTCACTTCCAGGTGACGATCCAAAAAGAAGTCTGAAAAATGCCACCCAAATCCTTACATTAAAAGCTCTTTCTTATCCTAATAAAAAATATTTCAGAATTGGCATATATCTTTCCCTCTGAAAAAAACTATCATCTCTCCCTGCCACTTGGCTTCAACATCTAAAAGATGATGCTTAGATACCATGGTGAACAACACACCAGACAAATAAAATACTAGACTGCAACAGCACTGTGCTGTGTGCCAGAATTCACAACAGGAACAGTTTATGTACCTACTTATGAGGCGGGGAGGACACAAAAGAGCATCAAACAGAGCTGTACAATGAAGCAGCTCTGCATACAGTGGGAGGCATAAGTACTCAGTGTAACCTCCAGTGGACTTCATAAAGAAAAACATTAGATAGAATATACTAAAAATACATTTTTGATGAAATTGAGATTTTTAAGTATTACCTGCAACAACCCCAAGAACCAAGTCTTTTCCAGTGGTTGAATGCTGACCTTTGACCCAGAGAGCTTTAAGACTATTAAATGTGTAAAAATAAACAAAATTGGAGCAGCAAAGGCTGGAGATAACAGGGAACCATCCTCGATACGGTGCCAACCTAATGGAGAGGAAAAAGTCATGGTAAGGATCAGCAAAGTATTTATGTGATCTAGTTGATTTCACATGTTGGTGGAAGATCTGTATACTGTATACTACATACAATATTAACTAGATTATGTCTTTATGATTAATGGTAACAAATCATACAATACTAAATTCATGGCTGTACCATTAAAAAAAATTAAGCACTTATATTTACATATTATAGTAATCAGGAATAATTCCACTGAGAGGAGCTGTAGAGGTACAATTTATTTACAGTGAGAAGCTTGAGGCTCACTCACTCCAAAAGCGAGTATTACCACCGTATTTGCTCTCTACCAACAGCTAGCAATGAACTACAAACATCCAGGGGATGAATATGTTTGAATTATGTATGTTAACATACAGACTGATACAGTCAGTTCAAACCATATACTAAAACATACCAAGGCACAAGGAGAATTCCCATCTTTGTTGAGAAACCAAGTTATCAGTCCAATACAAAAGATAACACCCCGGTAAAGAGATGCTCACATCTCCAAGGAAACAAAGCAATGCTTAACATAGCCGGAAAAAAATTAAGACAACTACTCCGTCAATAAAAAATAAAAAAAACTAGAGTAAGGAAGTAAAAAAAAAATGTGTCTGGATTCTTACATAAAATTTAAAGATGGAAGACTGGTTACTGAAATTAAAAATATACTCCACCAAGGAGAGTCTTCCAAAGGATGCAACCCGGGGCATGAGATATGCAGGTGGCAGGAATTTCTAATAAATGCCTTGCAGTAAAGTCTACAGCAAATCCGTCAGGTAAGTGAGAAAAAGATATTACGTATTTAAATTTAACTAGATTAATCACAGGTGAAAAACTGAATATCCCCTTACAATTCACAGCTATCTTATTTTTCAGGTCTTGTGAATAATTGTCATTGGTTTTGTATCATCTAAATCTATCTTGATTTAAGAATGATTTCCTAACAGCTGACTAACAAAGCTTCCTTCTCTGACAGGCCTGATGAGCCTTGAAACAGGGACACCTCAATAACTACCCTACATCCCCAGCGTGTTCTACAATACATCCCAAAAAAGTCAATGATATGCACCCTTCACTGAAGCTGCACAGGGCAGGTAGAGAAGTGGTATCACGTTAAGAGCATAAGAAATCTCCTCAACAACCAGCAGTAATCATGGAGGCTCCAGTAGTCATTAAAATATTGGGAATACACAGAATATAAGGATCCCCAAGAAGGAGACCATAAAAGATGCAAGGCTAGTAAACGCAGCATCTGACTGTTCTTATGATGTAAACGCTAGTTTTTCATCTCGGATATATCAACTGCTTCTCCTTCCCATGTAGCTGGGAATACACCACATCATTAAGACTGTTTCTGAAACTACAGCCTTAGCTAACCATACAGTTACAATTACAAGTTAACTGACTATACTGTTAGTCATGAGTAGACTTAAAACAATTTTTGCACCATCCCTCTCTTCTGTGCTGCCAATAAAAAACGAAGAAACACCCTCTGGGGACCGTGTTGTCTAACTAAGAGTGTTAGTTTGGTTTTGCTTGATTTATTAAGGATTTCTGATGATGATTTTCAAAGGAAACATCTTACAGTACAAAACATGAAACTATGACAAAAAACATAAGTTTATTTTAATGACTTAAGTCGTCGGTGCTAGCATCCATAATTCACATACAAATCCTTCTGCACACAAATAAAATCTAAGCTTGTGTTCCAAACTGCAACCTTGAGAAGAACTCAGTGTACACCAGTTAACACCTTTTGTATCACCTAGAAAAGGATGAAAGCGCAGGGAAGAAAGCAAAGCTGTTTGATAAACTTCTACAAAAAGTCCATTAGCTAAACCTCTTTGCTTTATGTTACATCTAGATGAGAAAAGTAGTCTCACGAAAGTGTAATATGAGACAAGAGTCTACAAACTAATGCGAACAAGATGTTTATGATCTCACATCACAGATTTCAGATTTGTTGTGGGGTTTTGTTGGGTTTTTTATTCCAGACACATCTCTACAACTATATCATTGCTTAGCCAGGCCTTGCCAGTCCCTTTGGAAGAAACAATGTTTACCTCTTGCCAGAATTACTGATTTTTCTGTTTCACAGAAAAAGTAGGATGACCACTTTTGCAGTCTCTCCATTCCAGTTAACCTCTTAATTTTTCTTTTTCACTTTTTCTTTCTTTTTTTTCTAACTGACACTTACTTGACACCCTCCCGTAACAAATGTAATGCGGGAACGTGAACAAAAGAAATCACCAACTGACTGAGAGGCACTCCTGCATCTAACTGCCAACCGCTCAAGTTCAAAAGTGGCAAAACATTATTGGCCAAGCTAAACTTCTGTTAGCTTTAATGTCCTGGAAGCTCTGATCTACGTAAGAGTTCCAGGGATTCACTTAGGAAAATACTTGTAACAAGGACACGCATACAACTGTTTTTCCCAGCCAGCTTAGCTCAGACTGTGTGGCAAATAAAGCACAGCATTGCTGAAAATTAACTGCTTTTAGTTAGATCTTCAATCTCGTCAGCATAAAGAGTCACTTGTTGTTTACTTCCACATGCTTACGAGGAGAAAAAACTTCCAACTGGGAAACATGTCTCAATTCTCTTCTTGAATGTGGCTCAGCTGCCCAAGGGTTTGGTCTTGGTTATGAGAAATGGACACACCCAAGAACCCAGGCAGATGAAGCTGGTTTATCAGGTACACAAAGGTACCTTTCCACACAAACCTGCATTTCTGAGGAGGCACAGCTACCTCCCTAATGGAGGCACAGTTGCATCACTGAACAGCTCGATTGCATAAGGTGCTCAAGAAAGCTAATTCGAATTAGCTAAAGATAAACACATAAGATTATGTAAGTCATATCACACTTATCTGAAAACATTTTAATTCAAAGTAAAAATCCATCCACATGGGCTAACTATTCCACTTTAACAGCAAGTTCAAATTAGTTTTAGAGCTTGCCTACATGAAGACAAGAGGAAAATTAGTATCTACTCACAGGCCTTCTTCTTTGATTATTTCCAATAATACTGCCGGTGTTGTCTTAGACTTCCGCTTCTCATCAACTGGAAAACAGAAGAATCAAACTTTTAGATTATTTTGATTTTTAGCACTCATTTTCAACTCTTTATCCTTCCTATTCTGAACATACCCCAAAAGAGCATGTTTCTTCTTCCTCATAAAGGACAGACATTCCCTACTTCTGCAGCAATTCCAGAAAGCATCTCCTTATTTTCATTTGCTAGGTAAGGCTACTTCCTTTTATTCTTCCCCAGACTAGCAAGTTCTGTTGTGCCCCAGAGTATCTACCCTAATCTGACAGCTGTGACATGAAGGTAGGTTCACCTTCGGTAAGAGACTTGCCTGCCTCAAAATTGTATCTTGGACTCCAGACTAGCACCACTAGCAGAGCAATCTCTTACAGTTAATCTGCAAACAGCTAAGCTTTAGCAAAACACTGTCTTTTCCTGTGTTGAAAGCTGCTCAACAGCGATATGGTGCTAATTTCTCAACCACATATTTCTGACGACCTGGCTGATGATCTCCCTCTAGTTCTTAGTAACACTTTAGTCACAGTGCTAAAATGCTTGGTGATTCCGTGACTTTTGATGGGGAGATAGAGCATTAGAACAACAAAGTTTATACCCAGATTGCATTTTTGTAAAATTCAGACATTCCTACTCCCAGTTCTAACCCTGACTTTTCCCTTTAAACCATTCTCAGGAATAACTTTACACTAGTTTTTCATGATACTGCCCCTGCGTTTTGAAGTGTTCTCAGCAGCCAAAAGCAACAACACACAAATGTAATCCTGTGTAATCTCACATCTTTATTTTTCTTTTTGGTCTTAGATAACCATTTAAAAGCCATATCTGGCCACACATCACATGACCTTTTCAGCTAATTAAAAGGTTGCCCAATACTTCCAAAAAGGGAGAATTACCTTCAGCTGGAAAAATGGTGTTAGTGATTAAATTGTGTTAGTGTTACACAAGTAAGATTCCTGTTCATGCAAGATAGGTCCCCCTACAACCACCCTTACAAGTGCCCAAGCCAAGATGAACAGAAACACCACTGCACAAAGAAACTAGAGTTTGACACTTACCCTGAAGTCTAAGCCTAGCTGTATCCAAAGGAAAAAATACAGTCATTGCAGTCATACTGCCCTGAAAAACAAAATAAAGTGGCTATGTAGTGTATCAGTTGCTTGTACAGATGCCTGCCAGACTCTGTGTAGCTCTTCACTTCCCACCCAGAAACCAGTGTACTGAATAAGTTTAAAAAGGGGATAAACTCCATATGTAACGATGTCTTTTTAAAGTGTTTTTTGGTCCCACAGTTACAAAACAAGTTTTTCTCTTGTATTAGATCAAGCTAAAATTAAAACCATTATAAGCGTTTTGCTCAAAGAGAAAGTTTTTGAAGTCTGGGAGCTGATAAAGTGGGTATCAAGAGACAAACACATTGCACTTTCTCTACCTCCCATTAGCCTCAGTACCAATTTGTTTGTGGGTGTTTTGTTTTGTTTTTTTTTTAAAAAAATGGAAGAATATGACACAAGCAATTGTTGTCTTACAATAACCTTGTTTTGACTTGAGAAAAAAAAACAAAAAACTTTTGTTCATTGGAAAACTGATAGTACAAGTTTTTCAGGACTTAATCTAGGATTGCACTAAATTCCAATTTAGCCAATAAAGATCTGCCTACCAAGTACCAAGACACCCCCTGAGGAATGAATTAAATCATGACCTAGATGTCACCAGATCCACTTCTTGTGAGTCCAACACTCTCTTCACTTCCTGTGCGATCCAACCATTTAAAGCCTCTAAATGGAAAAGAGGCAGCCACTCTCCTTTACAACAGGATTAAATACTGTATTTGCAAATGCCCTTATCAAGAGTTGTTCCCACTCTCCCCACCACCATTCAGCTTCTTCACTGTTTAGTACTCTAGCATTAATATTGCACAACTTTTGGAAAAGATACTAACTCAAAAAGACCCTGGCTTGGTGTAAACCTGTTAACCCTCTAGGGTAGCATTAAATGCATCAAGTGGCTGCTAAAGCTGTGGCACTCTTCCGTTAGTAGCCCTACAAACCGTTTAAATGGCGGGAAGGTCTGGGATACCACACAAGTCACACAAGCACTGTGTTTAAAGCACACTACACAGTCTGACTTGAACTTTTCTAGAGCTATGTTATGCCATACATTTAAGCGAGTTTTGCCCCTGGAAACACTCCAGCTCCTGAGCAGGCTGCTTGGACCCGTCTCTACAACCAGCAACAGAGGATTATTTTTCAGATGGTGTTTCCTCATTAAGGCAGCTCTTGGTTGAAGTCTTAACAAGACTTAAGTTTTTCAGTTTTCATAACACCAGGTAGCAGATGAAAGGAAACACTTGGCCATAATTACCTGGTTATTTTAACCCATTTAGTCTGGGCTCTAGCCAAAAGGGTTGGTTCTGCTCTCCCACCTACTTGTCTGGTGTCTGCTCATTCTGGGTACCTACTGTGTACACAGCTGGACAGCAAGTAAGATTAATGAACCCATCTGACTAAAAATTTACAAAAAATAAATTTCAGTTAGAAGGCTAGTACCGGTACAAAAAGAAGGGCCATAAAGAGCCAAAATATACCTCCTGATGACAGCTGCATTACAGCAACTCTGAAGCCAGCCTCAGAACACAGTTACACACACCTATGCACAAAACAGCCACAAGACTGCACAGTCACTACGAGTTCCAGCCTTCCCCTGCTCAATCGATCCCGCTTCCATCCTCCCAAAGTGAGATTTATCCTGAATCCTACTCTCAATGCAATCCACCATACAGCAACATAAACACTTGCACTCAAAATCAGAAAACAGAAATGGGGAAGTAGTTGGGGTAGTGGCATACAGGACAAAGGGGTGGACACAAGGCATGGAATAGAGTATTTCAGTTCGAAGGGACCTACAATGACTATCTAGTCCAACTGCCTGACCAAGTCAGGACTAACCAAAAGTTAAAGCATATTAAGAGCATTGTCCAAATGGCTCTTAAACACTGACAGGCTTGGAGCATCAACCACCTCTCTAGAAAGCCTGTTCCAGTGTTTGACCACCCTCTCATTAAAGAAATGTTTCCTAATGTCCAGACTAAACCTCCCCTGGCGCAGCTCTGAACCATTCCCACATGGTGAGCTTTACAGGCTTCTTAAAACTGGCTTATAACATATATGAAGCTATAGCTCAACAGAATGTCATGAGATAACTCAGCTGATCTAACAGATTACTGCCAATAAAAGATAATTTGTACCTTCTCCCCTCCTTTTGCTAAATTGAGGAAAATAAACTCAAAAAAACAGAGGTACTTTTCTCCTGGGTTTATAAATGGAACAACTCGACTACATGGCGGGAAGACTGCCAGAAGAATCATATGGAGGAGACAGGATCTCATGGCTAGAAGTAAGAGAAAGGAGAGGGATGAGCCGGACCAGCCCCTCCCCCAGCAACAAAAACTCTTGAGATGGGCTCAGATTCTTTACTGAATCGCACTTGAGACCAGTAGGTAAAATAACTCATATTACTGATTGCAAGTCCATACGATAAAGTGTATGACCCTGTACTGTGAAACGGTGAGGCTTCACCATCTGCCTTCCCACCACCTCCCTGTCGGAGCTGAATCTCCGCAGTTTGCCAAGCCAAGTCCTGCTATCACTGAATGATCACTAGGTGTTCTGGTGGTGTAACTTTTTGGGCACCTACATGATGATGCAGACAAGGAAACTAATCTGGCTGAAAAATAACTTTTTCCACTGGGCTACTTCTTCAGTCAGATCAGTTCCCTGATCAGCCGCAGCACCACATAAACAACTGCGCAGTAGCCAAGAGGTGGCAGTAAGTGGCCACAACAAATGGGCTGAGGTGGCTGCTGCCAAGAAGAGGCGTGCAGGACCACAGCCTAACATTTGGTTTTCTGAAAAATAATAACAATAAAAAAATTAAAATATATATACATATAAAAAAATTATGTTGTCAGCCAACATTCAGAGTCAAACAAAGCAGCTTGACTACTGCCATAATACTCCTATAAAATTCTCATTCCTACAGCTTTTGTAACAGGAAGGTTACTTTATAGTTATATGCAGAGTTAAAGAATACTCAAGTAATTCAATTAAAGTTCACAGGAAATCAAGCACTGATTTTTTTGCTGCTCACAAAACTATTAATTTGTCTCAGGTTTGACTAGGTAGCCTAGAAGATAGATGAACTTCCACCATATTACAACAGAAATAAAAATTATCATGTTATGATCTGACATGTTCTTCTGACTCATTACCTCAGCACAGTTCTGTGGGTTGCTTTTTCTTTTTTTTTTTTTTTTTAAATTCTTGCATCACATCCGCACATCGGCATGCTTTATAGTAACGTAAACAAATGCTGAGACAATATCAGAACAGTTAGTACCCACGTCAAAGATCTTGCCAAAATGTATATATTACAGCAGCAAACAGAAATCTCTAAATTGATAGTACATCTTCACTATAACAAAAAAATATCAAGGTTTCCAGCATAAGGCAGTAAAAAAAAAAAAAAAGAAAAAAAAGAAAAAAGCCACCTCGTTTTAGGAAAAAATTCTTGCTCCAGAGCTTAAAATTGTATATGAATATTAGTGACAGCAAGTAGAAGTCACAAGGGTACAGAAGTCCAATAACTCCAAAAAGTTCTGTCTTCCTTCACAGCAACATCACTGCAGCAGAGACACAAGCATCTTTAAATACAACAGGGAATTTCTATTAACTTAATTAACACCACCAAGGGACTTAAGATACCATTTTATCATGCGTTTTAAGTTTATGGCTGGATTTCTAAGTTTAGTTCATACCAGAAACTTCGTTCAGGAGCACAGCTGGATTATAGCAATCTGTATATGAGAGTGCGAAGCTAACAGTGAGGGCTAGAAAGCATTACCAACTTCTGTACACTAGCAAAAGGAGAGCAAGCCAGTATTTCAATGAGATCATTTGAGAGAGTTCCATTTCTTGAAAGAGGAAACAAAATCCCCATTGCCTTTGATGCATAAATACACAGACTTAAAACACTTTAAAGAGCTAACAATATTCCCATGTTTATTTATCATAAAGACAAAACAACCTTTAGATTCTTTTTCTGCTTTCTCTGGCAGACCAATTTAGAATCAGCTTTTATTGTTCAATAACATTTAGTGACTTTCATCCTATACAAGACAATCTGAGTTACTTTAAGGACTCAAATTAGAACAGGAAGTTTTGCCAGAACAGTAGATCAGCAATTGCCAAAATACATATTTAGGTGCTCTTGCCAGTCTGGAATAACCCAAGAGCAGAGCTGCATCAGCTTGCTTGAAATCCATCGATATGTCTGGAGCAGCATGCTATTGTGCTAAAATTCTTCATCTGTTGGAAGGACAAGACTGATTTGCTATTTACAGAGCTAGCAGTCATTGATTCAAGGCCTAGCCATACTAGGAAATCTACAGAAACTAAACACTACTTTTTAATTTACAAGTGTCATACGAAAAATTTAATTCAATAACCTATACAAACCTCCTCCAGCTGCACTGCGCTTGTTTCATGTTTTGATTCACACCTCACCCTTCACAACTTCTGAGTATTTCCAAGACAAGCACAGAATGTGGATGCTTAGTACAGCTCTTATTTTACACAGCTGAAGTGTTGTCCCTCTACCTTAACTTCTGGGAGGCTTACATTTTCATAATTAACCTGATGCCCAACTTCAGATGCTTACATGCTCACTTGCTAAGGGAGAACACCTGCAGCTCCTACTGGGTTCACAGGAGGCTCCAGCTGCTCAGGAGGAGAGCCAGCCTCAAGGTTTATCAAATCCCCTACCCTAAACTAGCAAAGAGCAAAACTAGGGCTTTGCAAGCCTGCTCGCACGGGATGGGTGGCGGAGCTGAGACTTGGATGTCAAGGAATCCCTCACCCCCCATCCTCTTCTCGTGACCGAGAAGGGTGTGGGCACGGCCACGCACGGATCACGCCTCGGCACCCCAGCTGGGTGACCCCAGCCCGGCTGGGCCTGCCCGCCCGCACTGCCCTGGCCTCCCCGCCTCCGCACC
>NW_009233337.1:678-1016 GCF_000690835.1 Fulmarus glacialis | reverse complement strand
TTATTTATGATTTTAAAGATTGCAGCCGAATTTCGGATTCACCTCAGAGAGCGGAGGTAATACCCCGCCGTGCTCCCGAAAGGGAGTGCTGGGCCGGCTCCCCCGCGCCCACCTGCAAGTCTCACCCACGGGAGGGGAAATTCTCATCTCCCTTCCCCACCTCCCCCGTAGTTAACAGCCACATTTCAAAACGAAGCGTCTAATCCTCGTTAATTACTTGTAAAAACACCAGTGATGATTAATTCCAGCAGTACCACAATAGATTTCCACCGGGAGTTTTACTGCAGGAAAGGGACCATGAGCGTTTTACGGACCCAAGGCTCGGACGGATCAAATAA
>NW_009233337.1:0-591 GCF_000690835.1 Fulmarus glacialis | reverse complement strand
TTGGCCCTGCGTGACCCACTCCGGCTCTGCCAACAGGTATCGGGGCACCGGCAAGCATCTAGCCCTCGATCCCCAAGCGTCACCCGGGACATTCCTCCCTCCCTCCCTCCCCGCCCTCCATCCAACATGATGGAGCCAGGAATTAACGATATTAAGGGGAAAGCGGCCCTACTAGCATAGACACTGAATTAATAAATCGGTATTTCGCCCGCAGCTATATGATTTCACCACTTATTCTTTTAAAGATGAACTGGATTAAAATCTCTGAAGAGAAAAACCGAAAGAGAGAGAAAGAATGAGAGGAGAAAAAGGAAGAAAGAGAGAAAGAAAGAGCGAAATAATGAGAGCGAAAGAAAAAGAGAGAGCGAAAGAGAGAAAGAAAGAGCGAGCAAGAAGGAAAGAGCGAGCAAGAAGGAAAGAAGGAAAGAAGGAAAAAAAAGAAAGAAAGAGCAAGAAGGAAGGACAGCAAGAAAGCAAAAGAATTCAAACAAGAAAATAAAAGAGGGGGAAAAAAAAGCGAGAAAGAAGCGATGAACGCAGGCCGAGAGGGCCGGCGCCCCGCTCGGTGGCTGCCCGGCGAGGCTGCTCCCG
>NW_009233336.1:389-628 GCF_000690835.1 Fulmarus glacialis | reverse complement strand
CTTCACCGGCTGCCGGTTCCTCAGCCTGCTCGGGACATGGGCAGAGCGGCATGGTCACGCCTGGCCCTGCATGCGCAGCCTGGCTGTCCCCAAAAGACCCCTCTTCTCCACCCCCAACCCTGCTCAGGACCAGAGCTCCAGGCTGGCCATCCCCAAATGGGGAGGTCACCGTGCCTGTCCACTCCTTCCCTGCCCAGCTGTGACCCAGCGAGCACCGGGACTCACCAGTAAATGATGGG
>NW_009233336.1:0-252 GCF_000690835.1 Fulmarus glacialis | reverse complement strand
AGGGCTATGTGTCCCCACCACAACAACAGCCCTGGAGTACCAGGGGAGCTGGTGGGGTGGAGGCTGCCCAGGTGTCGGGAGCACCCCAGATCAGGGGGTAGGACGGCCTGACCCGGCACCTCCTGGCACCGGGGACCACAGGGCTGCGGTCACAGGGCACTGCTCCCCCTCTGCCAGGTCCCGGGGCGGTGTCGGCTCACCTCAAAGGTGGGTGCAGCCTTGAAGGTGACCTCCGGGGAGCCATGGGCAGCC
>NW_009233335.1:0-15019 GCF_000690835.1 Fulmarus glacialis | reverse complement strand
CAGCCGGCAGAGCGCTGGGGTCCGAGGGTGCAGGACCGCGGGCACAGGACAGGTGAGGGCGCAGCCCCGCAGAGAAGCGGCAGTGCTGGCGCAGTCGCTGCGGGCAGCGGTGGTTTTAGAACAGTTTTACCCGGACTGACTGAGCAGGGGCTTGTTAAGCCCCCACAGAGCTGCAGGGCCCTGCCCACCCACAGCATTAAAGCTCCTGCTGGAGCAGCAGCAGCGCCCGACACAACAGGAGCCGGCCACGTCTAGTCTGCGTCAGGCCGTCCGTGCAGGCCCCGCGTGTCTCGACTGCGTTCCAGCAGTGTAGGATGTAGTACTTGGCTCGAGCTAAGGAAGCGAACGCAACATAAAGCAGAGCATCCCCTCATGGGATTCACAGCAGGGGCCATGCTGATTGTTCAAAACAAAGCACGGCTGCATTGGAACCAAGCCTGGTTTTTACCCTGGGATTCACACATGAAGGCCCTAGCTGACCGAAACAGCAAAGCCCTGCAATAACAACTAGCGAGGCTGATCCTACCAGCTTTGTTCAAATATCCTCCACCAAAGCCCAGAGGAAGTTTTTCCTTATGAAGTCAGGCACGATCGTGCCGCACTCCTTGCAATATGCTAACTTTCCAGTGAGCAGTTGCTCAATACGTGCTTAAGTAGATAGGCCACCACTACCCGTTAACCAAAACAAATGGGAAAGGGGGAAAGCTTACAACACAACAATTGCTTTCAATTAGAGGAAATATCTATTGCCAAAATATGTCAGCAGGATTTGACAGACTACATTTTTAACTGTGTACTACTGAAGAACTGGCTGCACTAAAATGCAGCTTAAACTAAACAGGGATTTAATCCCCTTCCCTTCCTTCCCACAGTATAATCACCAGGCTGTAAATATATTATTACAGCCCACACTACCCTTGTTAATTCCAGCCATTTTGACTTACATCGGTGGCTTCAACGTTATTCTCTCCCATGTTCACTGGGCTTGTTGATGCTTCAATGTCTACGCTCATTATGTGCTTTGAAATGAAAGGGTTAAATGTGGTTAATCGTAAAATTATTGTTTGCTTTGCACATCTTAATACAAACCTAAGCATTTTGATTAAAATCTCATAATAGCTTTAAAAGATAGACTGTGTTGCACTGAGCTCTGAGTCAACTCTGTATTTGGTGTGTCCAGCTCTAAGCATCTCTAGTCTCCACCTTGCTGAACAGACTAGACCCCAGATCAGCTTCAGATGTGCCCTCAGCTCGGCAGGGCCCGTTACTGGCAAACCTCTGTATACCCCAGCTGGCACCTCCTGGCTCCATCCTACATCCTCAATTCCTCTGACAGGTCCCGTCCTAATCCCAGCTGAGCGGCCATGGCCGCCTTGAATCAGCTCTGCAGACACCGCCGGACCCAGGGCCCATGCAAATTTGTGGGCTTCTGCCAAGGTCAGCCCCAGCTTCGTCACTTGTCATTGCTATGACTCTCGGCCAGGCATGTAGCCCTTGCCAAACATAGCCCTGCACACTGTCCCATAGCTTCTGCATCCAGCTGCAGTGCTGACTCACAGCCTCTGCTAGCCTGAGCCTCAGCTGGTTTTAACCCCAGCCTCGTAACGCCAGCCAGCCCCAGCCCCAAGCCTTGTTCAGATAGCCCTTGACAGCACCATCTCCAAAACCTACCCGAGCAGTAATTACCACACCCATCAGCAAGTCCAGCTGGGTACCAGCACTCTGCCGGGGACCCTCCTGGCGTGTACCCAGCCCTGGCCCCTCAGTCCCATCCTCCAGCACCCTAACCTTCACCCCCTGCGCCATCCCCGCTTGAACTCCAGCCCAGACGTCCCTGCCAGTGACCTACCTGCAGCCAGCCCCAAGCCCCACCCCTGCACCCCACCTGCACCCCAACCCTGCCCACAACGTGCCCGTGCCGCTTCCAGTAAAGGCAAGGCAGTACTCGGCCATTACGGCAAGACCCTCCTCGACCTCGCTGCACCCCACGTGGGTCGATCAGGCCCTCCGGCTCTTGCGCCGTGTCCTGGCATTTGAATAGAAGCACAGGGTCAGCCTCTCCGAGTAACTTATTACAGGCATTAGTTACAAATGTATGTGCCCACTGCTTTTTACTAGGAAAGCTGAAAAGTTTTCATACCTATGCCTTGCAATGGCCTGCTATCTGCAATTTCGAGATAAATCTTTGATGTGCGGTGACCAGCAGCATGTGTTTTACATTGCCTCTAATAGCTGTCTCTCATTATAATGTCACTTGTGGGGTGTCGTCTGGTGTTGTATATTTTTGGACATATTGTAAACAGTGTGATCTTGTTCTTGACATTTCCCTGGTGACCCCAACGGTCTTAAAGGTTTACACATTTCTCACGTGCAGTCATCACATTCATTAATCTTAGAGATAAGCCGAAAATTAAAAGTCACACACACACAGATACGTATAAAAAAAGACATGTGTGCACATAAACATTTAAAATGTCAGGAAGTCCTATACTGGACTAGTTGTAGCATTTTGAATTTTGTAGCAGAAAAGCAGAAAAGGAGAGCTACCAGGCGGTTTCAATTTAGCCTGCAAAGATACTGTCTATGTACAATCTGCATGCTTCTGTGCATATATATGTATTTGTGTCTGAAATCACCACAAAATCAATGATGTAAAATATGTGATGTTACAAAACCACATACTAATGGAAACATTCACATGAATCTTTATACAAGTGAAACCAGCTTTTTCTTTGGACTATCTGGATAACCCAGTAGAACAGGCACCCAAAGTACTTCACCCACCAGTGAATGTGGCCCTTAAACTGAGCAGAAGTAGTGGTAAAGCAAAGAGAGATGGAGCAACCTGCTGATGTGGCTAAGGAAAGTCAGAAAAGAAAAGGTAATCAAACAGCCTACGTAGTTAAAATGACCTTTCAACAGTCACTCTTTTTTAAAATGTAAACACCATACAGTGAAAGATTGGGCTACTTTTATCACTTGAATGTCAGCTGTTCCATCTTTCTGTCCAAGCAGTAGTCTTTTTGCTATTTCACATCCACATATTACATTGTACATAGGTGCGCTGTGTATTTCAGGGGTCATGGGTGTCACAGGGAACTCCCTTTTCTCAGCGTCTTCTGCCCCACAGGGGTAGAAGGAATCATACAAGTAACACTGCCATCTTACCTGAGTTCAATGTAAGTGATGTAGTTGCTTACAGGGTGCAGAGCAATAGCTTCATTGAATTAAATGGCCTGCTTAACCCTGGAAAGACTAGGGAAGCGGCAGCAACCCTTCACTTCATGACGTTCATCTGAAGAGAGAGCAATAACGAGCTTTAATAATAATGAGGACTAACGAGCTGCAGGTGCTGGCTCTGTGCCGAAGGTGACAGCCTGGGCACTGAGCTCCTCTGCCTCTCAAGACGAGGCATGTGTTGGGAGGATTTGATCACTGGAGGCTGGACAGAGACAAACCCAGTTCACTCACACCATCGGGTCAGATTTAGGCTCCGTCAGCTTTTGTGTCCTCCCAGACCTGAACCTGGAGTTTCCCACCCGTTGACTTTCACCTCCTGCAATCAGCAGCAAAACACCTCTGTGGGGCAGGAGCCGGTTTTGTCTCCTTCCCGCTCTGCAGGGCCACCCAGCCCCGAGCGCTCAGAGCCGAGCCCGGTGTTATTCCACTCCTCCCCGGCGAGTGCCTCAGCCATCCCCACCAGCTGGGGGAGGCAACGAAGGGTCTGTCAGAGGTCATGATGGGAAAACACACATTTCAGGTGACTTTATGATGTGTCATGAAATATGGGGCCTTTCTCGTCCCTGCTGGCGAGTCCTTTCAGGCCAGGCGGCTAAATACCCACCCAGAGAGCCGCTGGCATATAGGAATTAGTTGATAGGTTTGGGTCAGTTCCCAGAGGAGAGGTGCGAGTAGCACCAAAACCATCACAGCTGGCACTCATTAGGCTCTCGCCTGCAACCCATGCAGAGGTGCCCAAGACGGAGCGAGCCACCGAGGTTTCCGTAACCTGGAATCTGACCTCATAATCTTCTTATCTCCTTCTCGGTGCTCTCTGTCCTCTCGCACAGAGAACGGCTTATCATACGAGGGCAGACTCCTTTAACCTATTTAATGGTACTTTTCACCTTCACGGTTCTCTCATGCACTGGGTTTATCT
The DNA here is from genome assembly GCF_000690835.1 of Fulmarus glacialis. Classification (NCBI taxonomy): domain Eukaryota; kingdom Metazoa; phylum Chordata; class Aves; order Procellariiformes; family Procellariidae; genus Fulmarus; species Fulmarus glacialis. The sequence goes on along the minus strand of NW_009233335.1, from coordinate 10,860 downwards.
TTTGATCAATGTTCTTCTTCTAAGTGATGTCTATTTAAGCCTGGGCTTAAAAAAAAAAAAACAGCAAAACTTACTTCTGGTTTCAATCAAAACTGTCGATCAATTGCCTTGCTCATTTTAGCCTTGCTTAGCAATGTTTAGACTTCTCGGCGCAGCACTCATGAAAGAGTCTGGGGGCCAGTCCCTGAGCTCCTTGCACACACAGAGAGGTTTCCTATCTCACAAATGGTCCCATTGATTTTATCAAGCTATTTGCTAAGCAGTTCAATAATCATCATTAGCAGGGGCGACAGAATGTGGCCCATAGTGAACAGTATCTTTGTTCAAGTTTAAGAGCGTGTTGCTCCCAGCAGATCTAACATTTCTAGGGCTTTCAGTCAGACACCCATCTCTGGCACCAATTCTCCTTAGCAAAACTAGAACTACACTTGCAGGGCCCTGTCCTGCACTCCTCTCTCGCTTGCATGAAACCTGCGGAGTAAGCACAGTAGCAAGAGTGGCAGGATCTGGCCCGGTGGCTGTTCACATGCAGAAGGTTGAATAAATATTAGTGGTTAAACTAGTAATTAACCTGCCAGTTGAAATATCCAACAGATCCCATGTTTTCCCCCGGTTGATGCAAATGAGAGTTGATTGTAAACATCTCATGCCTAAATTATACCTTAGAGAATCCAAGTAACACAGTTGGCCTTGCCTGAATTATTTCAATGAAAACAAGGCAGACAAATGAGTGCAATTGTCCAACTTCTTTCACTCGCTAGCTTTTGCCTTGCTTGGAAACTCTTGCAGCTGGACGTTCATGCAAGGTTTTGAATGTAAATGTACCTCTTGCCTCCAGATCCGGCACTGCTAGCAAACCTGTTTTTCTTCCATTCTTTCTAAGAGAGAAAGTGGGGAGGAGTAAAAAATGGGAAGAGTTTGTCTGTGGCCTGTATTTCAAATTAATATTGCACCCCACCTCCCAGACAATCATTAAGAAACTGGTGGCCAATACTTTTGTTACTCTGCTGGAGTCTCACACTTAATCAGCTTCAAATCTAATAGCTCTGATCCCATGCAAGAGATGGGGAAAGACAGCATGCAAAAATATATCAGTTTCCCTATGCCACTTCACTTGTTGCATGAAATTTTGCATCTGTTTTACACTAAGACCTAATCAGAACAGCTCCCGGCTGGAGCTTTTTGTTCCAGAATCAGACAAAAGAAGCCAATGTCTACTTCCTCCCTAAGGGGCCAATTCTTCCCTCCTTTCATGTGCATATCCTCCATGGACACAGGCTGCGGAGGGAGGGGAGAGAGAAGCATCAGAAGAAGCAACTGAAGAATGAATGGATTTAGGAAACAACAAGTTGGTCCCAGCGCAGCTTTTGTTAGCATTACATCTGTGTAGTGCTCGGTAAAGGTGCTAGACATGAACATTGTGAATATTGGCCGCTAGCCACAAAATAGGCTTCGGCGTGAGGTACGCAGCCAGATGCCCAGGTGATCTCTGCTGCTGCAGTATCTGATCATCCTCATCCGGAGGGACTCAGCAGTACTCTGCAGTCGTCACACACACACATACGCTGAATTTTAGCCTCTGCGTTCATGCTGCCAACAGGTAGGCTCTGCTTGCTGTAACAGCAGGTCTGTGCGCGACATGGGAGCCAGAATTTGAAAGCTGCAAATGCCTTTACGGCAGCTTCACCAGCTCATCCTCACATATGTTGTTTACCAGGATTGCAGTAAGGCTGCTGTGGGGAGCTGCTTGTTGCAAGGCTAGATTAGTCGTTTGTTGGGAAGAGCTGAAGGGTTGGGCTGCCTGCTCAGACCAGGAGGGGATGGTTTTCAATAGCATGTTAATCAGCCCTGATGTTGGCAAATGCCAACAGAGCCACAAAACAGACAGACTGCAAGGTGGCCATACAGATCCATGGCTCTGTACATACCAGGAGAGAAACGGCAGCATGCTGAGGGAGACGGTTAGAAAAAGGCACTTGTATTACACCTTTGCACTCATTGCCCCTCTCATAGAGAGCAGTAGTCTTTGCAAGATGTCTAACAATGCAAGTCTATTGAAGAAAACAAATAATTCTTCTAATGTCAGGAGGGCTAATTATGAGCTTAACGCTAGACACACGATCAAACACCTTCCTGATTTGAGAAAGGAAGAGAACAGGGCATTTCATTTTTGAGCAGCACAGTATAAGACACTTTCCACTTAGGAAAAACAAATCTATGCCTCCTTATCTTTTACTTTGCTGCAGATTCATTGACTAATGAATTCTTACCAGCTGTAACATATGTCTGCACACTTAAAATCAACCTTGTAAAAGTCTACTTGTCCACAGTGAGTAATTCTTTCAATGGGTGAGTAATTTGTCTCTGTGGAGGGGCTTATGTTTGGTTTATGCTTTTGCTGCTTGGGATAACGTACAGTGGGAGTCTGCCTATTTTGCATAATTGTGTACTTTAACTAAGTGTCAAGGGAACTCAGAATCAGGGGTGGGTAATTTCATGTTTATTGTTATTAATGGCAACTGAATAAATAAATACAAAATTAAAAAAAAATCAAGTGATGATCTGATTCTTTGATTTTTCTCAAGATTATCCCAGTAAAGGATGCAGGAGACAATATGATAGCTGGGCTGGGAAATTTCCATGGCAGTTTTTCAGGTGCTTCCTAAAAATGTTTTCCATTAAGTGTCCCTAGAGGTCCAGTATTTGTGTGATTATCGGAAGGAAGAGGTCTTGATTTTTCTTTCCTTCTTTGGTTTCCTTCATCTAATGGCTCCTTAAGACTCTGCAACCCATATTTTCCTTTACAGAACACAAGAAATAGCATCTCGTGTTTTCACACTTCAGAGAAGAGACAAAAGAGACCTTTTGGCAAAATGTCAGATTGTGTGACTGATAACACCCCCAATCATTTCAGACTATGACTTGTGGCCGTGTTAGACTCAGATGTGAAAACAACACACATACATTTTATGTTGGCCACTTCGCTCCATTCTATTAAATTAGGACTAGTCATTAGCTGGTGGAGAGGGAGAAACATTTCCATCAAGAACCAGGGCAGGGAGGCTGTGTCTGACAACCCCCCTCCTCCCTCCCCCAACTTTCCAGCATTTTCCCTCCATAGATTTTGGTGTGAAACCAGCTCACATGACAAATTAAAGTGATTCATAACCCAGCTGCAGTCTCTGTTGACAAGCCCCATTGCAAAGCAATCATGCAGATTTCATGCACCCAGAGCGCCAGGGAAGAAGCCTGGTTAGTGGCACACACCGTGCTTTCAAGAGAGGTCTGATACAACTTGGCTGAATTCATCTACAGCACGTGAAGGCCAAATGGCTGTCACTTGACAGCAGTTAATAATGTAGTTTCAAAAGGGGTATTTTCTCTGCTAAATTAAATTTCCAAGACATCACCATGCATCTTCAGCCTTATCTTTTTGTCTGGATTTTTTTTTTTCGCTCTCCTATCAGTCTTTAAACACACAAACAGGGATTATACAGATAAGCCCACAGTACGGTTCATTCTGGCAGTGGTTTATCAATCATGGTTAATTAAATTGATGGATCCATAAACTAGACAATTCAGCAGCGATTCTCTTTTCACCACCATCAAGTTAGAAAAAGCTGAGTGACCATTTCAGATGTGCCAGCCTGTCCTCTGCAGGCAGCGCAGCAACTGAAGCACAGAGACCCCTTGCACTCGACGAGGACGTTTCAGCCCGCACACAGACAAGTGCATTATATCCGGCTCTCCCCGCTTTCCACCATGTTACCTCCCCTCCTTTAGGAGGGCTGGACTTACAGGTTTGCCATTGTTTGCTTACAAGCTTAAAGCACTTCTGACTGCAGTCCAAATGGACACACAGTTACCCATAATGTCCCATCAGCTACGCTGGCCAATTCGTTATTTTCACAAGCACCGATTTACACACCCTGCTAAGATCGCTCTGAACTCGGTGCCCCAAAGCAGGGCCCAATCTGGCCTCCCCACTTTCCCTCCTGTGCCCAGATAAGGGTGCTGGAAGCCTCATTCCCCAGATGACCCCCAAAGGAGGGTTGTACCGGTTTTCAGGGGCACAGCTCTGATCCCAGGGAGCTGCACAAGGATCACCCCCAGCTGTGTCAGCAGGGCCTCCTGTGCCACCTCATGGTGACCAGCAATGCTCTGGAAACCCCAAGTCACACAAACTGGGAGCACTTCCTCACAGACTTTACCAGTTTCAGTTCCCCAGGATGGCAGAGACATGGATGGCCAGTGCTACTGTGGTTGCAATGCTTGAAGACCCACCCAGCAAGAGAGGGATGTCCTGGCAGCTTCTCATGTATTTACAGATCACTCACCTGCAGTTCCCAGCAGCTCTGCGGGATGCATCCAGCTCTGCCACAGCCTGTCCGCAGACCCCACGCAGCCTTGCTCTGTGCTCCTCAACAGACCACATTTGCCTCTCTGTGTAGCTGTGTTTCAGATCCGGTGCAAGGCGTTTCCCTTGATCTCGCCTGAGGATGGTTCTTGGCGCTGACAGGTCCAACCATTGGATTGTGGATCTGTGCATTCAGCCCCCACCTCCAGCGGATCACTGAGCAGCAGCAGAAGAGACCCAGGTCTCGTAGCAGTGAGCTTCTGCATTAAACAAGGGCAAGGTCTGGGTGAAGCTCCATGTGTGGTTATAATATCTGCAGTGTTTCCGTTTGGGGGACTCCTCCACCGCGGTCTCCTCTCCCTGGGCGATCACAGCACCGAGGTGCCGACAGTCAGAGGGCTGCCTCTGCGCCTCGGCTGGCCACGTCTCCTGGGTTCTGACACAGCCCCCCTGCCTCACCCTCTCCTGCGAGGTCTCTTACACCACAGACGGCATCTACTTCAGTCTGAAGCTACACCCTCTTTTGCAAAGCCTGGCTGAAGCTGCAGTGCTTTGGATCAGGAAATACTGCGTAAATAACGCTAACATGCTCACACTGCATCCAGAGACCCTGGATACGCAGCACTGGCTGAGTTAACAGCTCCACTTAAATCACAGTCCTGGGGGGTTGAGCCACACAATTGTGACCCCAGCCGAGCACCATGAAAGGTGGAAGGACACCAGCAGTGCAGAAGCAGCAAGTCTTTCTCCCCATGCTGAGCACTGGGGAACAGCAAGGGCAGCCTCAGCACAGGCTCTCGCTGACAGGGCACAGCCCTGCAGGGTCTGACCACGGCAGGTAGAGGCAGGTGCTGGTGACGGGGTCCATCAACAGCCCCAGGCAAGGCGAGCAATGCATCAGGTCCAGGGTCCATCCAGGGGGTCGCATCAGGAGAAAAAGAAGACAGGACCAGAGACAAGACTACAGCATAAGTCCAAAGCCTATCCAGGTGACAGGGCTAAAGACAAGACTGGAGACAAGCTGTAACGTGCCATCAGTGGGCCCATCCAGGAGACGAGGTGCCTACAGTCCACCCAGAAGGCAAGGCCAGAGAGAGGGCTGGAAAGCAGCACCTAGAACATAGCCCAGGCCAGACTTGGGCTTAAATGAGCTCCTGGGCCCTGCCCAGGGGTGTGGGCGGAGGCTCCAGGTGGGGCTGCTCAGGGCCGTTAAGGCCTGTTGGTGCCCAACACCAAATCTGCACCCAGGATGACAGCGAGCTCAGACAGTCCCTTCCTTGTCCCGTCCAGCTCCATCCCGTTGATGGAGCGAGAGGAGCCAAGAGGTCCTTTAGCCATATACCACCGTGTAACAGAGACCCCGGCCTCCCCACGCGGCAACTGGCAGCCACGACGGAGGGCGCCGGGCGCCACGCTCAAGGGCCTCCGCGCGCGTCAGGTGGCCCCAGCCCTCAGGGGACACCTGCAGAGAGATTTAGGCCTGGCCCAGGCCCACTAGTTTAAGTTGTATCTAACAGGGGACACTGGTGCTCCTCCTCAGACCACGGGAGGGTCTAAAGAGTGGGGAATATCTTGTCTGGACCTCAACCGTCCGGTTGGTGGGTGGTGGTTGCTGTGCGAAAACCCTGAAGGAAGAGGTATTTAGAGGTATTTTCACCAGTGCCTCCGCTGAGGGAGAAAAGCAGGAGCAAAAATGCAGAGGAGGAAAATGAAGGATTTCAAAATAATGACCTAGGCTGATTTCGACTCCGGAGTAGATGAAGGGAACAGAGCTGGGATCCGCTCCCATCAGATGGAAGCAAATTGGACTATTTCCCGGACAGATTGGCCCCAGCTGGGAAAGATAGAAAGAAGGCAAGGAAGGAAGATGGTTCAAGTAGGAGAACAGCAGCTCTGAGATACTGGGCGTTTTCAAGAAAGCCAGATTAGATATATTATCAAATCAACAGCATTAGACACGGCTGGCAGTATCAGAGGAGCCAAGAGACAGAGCTTGTCAAAGCTGATAGTAAATCAAGGTGGTAAAGCAACCAGGCTTCACGTGATTTTTTTCTGAGCGTGACAAAAACTGCGCTCTGCCCCCGCCTGCAGCTTGCGGGGCAGAAGAGGTGCACTGGGGGCTGGTGGGTGCTTCAAAATCTCTCCCACCTCTCAGAGAGACTTTAGGCTGGAGACTAGTGTGACTCCTTGGGAGAGCGGGGACTCTGCTGTTCGCCACACCAGAGAGATGTAGCAGGAGGCTCCGAGCACCAACATCAGGGCAGCCCGTGCCCACCTTGGAGGAGGAGCACCCGGTGCCCGGCAGCAGGCACGCTGTGAGGCCCTTCGGCACCAGTGCCCCCGTTTGCGCTCGTGCAGGAGCAGCCCAGCTTCCTGCCAGCGCCCAGAGGGCTCAGGAGTCCCAACCCCAGACCTGCCACCTGTGCCATCGGTGACCTCGGGGATGTCATTCCACCTCCCTGTGCCTGGCTGGAGGAGGGCTGTTCTGCCAGGCTGCTTGGCAGGAGTCCCTGAAGATTAATTAATGCATCCTTAGCCAGAGCTTCAAGCATCTGTTAGAAGCTTCCTGGGTGAAAAACTTCAGCCCTCCCCAGATTCTCCTTCTCTGAAAGGGCAGGGATGGATTACCTGCATGTTGTAACAACTACCTGCACTGTCCAAAATTCTCAGGGTTTCCAGATGCTCCAGACAAAAAATCAAACATCCTGGGCGAGAGCCCACAAGCTCGAAGCCAACAATAAAAGGAAACAAATGAGCACTGATTATTGTTGGCTTGCTCCTCCTAAGAAGCCCATGGGTGGGGAACAAGGCTTAAGGGAGCACAGGTATACCCTGAACCTCAGCCTGTGTGTCTGTGACCTGGCAAGTGACTGAAACTGCTGGTGCTGAAGGAAACAGACCAAAGCATGTCAGTAGCTGCTCCGCCAGCCTCCCGGATGGGAGCTTCCAGAGGAACCTCCTTCAGCATTTGCGAACGACGAGCGGCAGTGGGAAAGGAAGTGAGTCAGAGCTGAAGCGTGCTAATGGACAAGAGAAAACAGCACCTTTAAAAGCTGTGATCTGGCTTCGGGCTGCGGGGATGGCCACAAGCGGCAGAAACAGGAAGTGTGGCGAGAAAAAACAGCTAGTTCCTGCTCTCCTCTGGCCCCCTCCCTGCCCAAAGCCTGCGCCCATGGGGTGAGACCCTGGCTGGGGCCCAGCACCAGACCTCCAGCCTCCAGGAGCAAAACCAGGGGTCATCCAGCAGGGCCTCGAGTACTGCCACCAGTGGGGCAGGCAGTGAGACCCGGGGCTGCCCGGCCGGCCATCGGGGCTTTCCTGGTTCTCAGTCTGCGCCTTGAGCCTGGGCATGGCCCCGCCTGGCATCACTGGGGGGAGGCACTCAGGGGCACCAGCACTGTGCCCCCACTCCCTCACTGGGTCCGTGAGCTGCTGGCAGCTGACACGGTGCCCGGGGGCCTCAGTGGGGCCGCTGGCTCCCTGGCTACGCAGGGCCACCCTGGACAGACCTCCTCCCACCCTGTCCCTGGTCTCATCAGGGAGAGACACCTCAGCAAGGGGAAACTCCAGTGTGAAGCCTTCTGGTCTAGATGGTGCAGCCAGGAGGACCTTCACGGTCCCGGCTGGCCTTGGCTGTCCCCGGACCCATGACTCTTCCGGATGCCTCTGTCTTGGAGAGGGGGCAGCATTCTCCCACCAGCTAAGCCTCACCATCACCCCGACAAGATCCATGGGGATGGCAGCTACCCCATGCACACACTCAAAGGAAAGTCTTAAAAATAGAAGGCGGTAGAGCGTGTGCCAGCTCTGCCAGGTGCTGCAGCTGCAATAAAATCAGGGCAGGGCTTGAGCCAAGCCAGCTGGGAGGGGCGTGAGCTTCACTCACGCGCAGTCCCCCGGGAAGCTGGCTGGCGCGTGAGGGGTCCTACGGCACCGCTGCACTGAGCTTGGGCCCAACTTCTCCACGAGGCTGCTCCGAACACCCCCGGGTGTGGGCACTCGCTGCCTCCCGCTCATGCCTTGCCTCTGGGAGGCAGGATGCCTCTGGGCGGCAGGCAGCGGCGAGCCCTGCGCCGGCAGTGCAGGAATCCAGAGGTAGAGGAAACAAATTGAGCATAATTCAATAAAAGCCCTTTTGTAACCCAGATAGTAGCAATCTATCTACTCCACTGCCATTATCACTCCTGCTCACTGCTACGTCTGTGTGTAAAACATGTTTAGGTTAGCCTAGCAAGAGCTATTATCTCGACCTACAAACCATGCCTTGCCTGTGTATCAGGCAAGGAGACGGCAAATCCGTCTTTCCCTTCCCTCTTCATACACTTTGTGCTTATCAGCTAGTGCAGTGGAGAGGAAAAGCAGACGCTCCTCTGTGTATCAGCACTCCACAGCAGCTGGCTCCAGGCCCCCCTGTGAACGCCCACAGCGGAACGGCTTCACTGCCATGGCACTTCACGAAAGCCGTCCGTGCCAGCAGCAAGCCCTGTCACAAGCCACTGTCCCCAGAGCCACCGAGTCTCAGCCCCAGGCTCAAGCCTCTGCTCACAGGCTTTCCGGGCAACACGCTGTGGGGCTGGGCTGTCCTCACAGGGCCCCACAGAAGGACCCGAGTCATTTGGGGCTCAGACAGGGCGTTCCAGCTCACTCACTTTTTGAGTCAGTGAATTCCTTTGTGGGGCTCCATGGGCAGCTCCTGCAACTGTCCATGCACCAGAGCAAAACAAAAGAGTGTCCCAGATTTCTTTTTGCTGATGGGGAGAGGGGAAAGGATTTTTAGCAGCGCAGTTAAAAGACATTTCCTGGTCAGCACCCTGCTTTTACCAGCTCACAGCCATGCCCTGTTCCCACACCATGGGCATCCTTCACTCTGCACACTGTGCCCTCCCCAGTGTTGGCTGTTTCCACACCCTGTCCCCAGTAATTAACTGCACTATTAGCACTCGGCAAAAGGTGCCAGCTGTCAGCAGCACTTTGGAGGGGGACATGGCAGAAAGACGATGGGCATTTTACTAACAGGAGAGAGCATCTTCAGGCTGAACCTCTGCAGGCTTATCTCGCCGCAGGGGGAGCAGGCAGCTTGTCCCTGCCAGCTCTGCCCGCACTGCCGTGTGCCTGCATGCCCCGTGGGCCATCTCCCTGCGGAGCTGGCCCGGCTACCACCTCCAGCCCCTGCTGCTCTGCAGTGCTGCCACTGCGGAGGTGCCTGCTTCCCTGGCCGGTGTCAGGAAATGGGCTGTTGTTCCTGCACTCTCTCTGTCCTGTCCCCAGAGAACCTCCAGATCTCATACGATTTTTTCCCCTTCTTTTTTTTATTAGGAGCCTACCCTGCATCAAAGAAAAGGCGCCGTTGTGTGTGAGCTCTGCTGCTGGACACAGCCCCACCAGAGCAGGGCTGAGGCAGGCCCTTGGAGACCCTCGGTCAGTGTGGCTCCCCTCCGCTGCTGGGGCAGGTCAGCAAACAGGACAACATGGTGTCCAGGAGCCAGAGGAGACACCAAGCCTTGAGGGCCAGGACTGCCAGCAAATGCACACCACGCTGCAAACAGGAACAAGAGGGGCAGTGGCAGGGGTCAGACCTGTGTGCCCAACAGATCTGGCATGCTAGCTATGGTGGATGAAGCAGGGAGGAGCATGCCACCAAATTTTCATAGACTCCAGCCCCACTTTGAGGAGAGGAGAGGAAAGCTCCAGATCAGACAAATGACTAATTTTTCCTGTAGAAAATTAGACCCAGCCATGCTTGACACAACAGAAGCAGAGCATTCAGCCTTACATGAAAGCTGGTTTGAGAGCCATCAACGTGTGCCATAAACAATTATGCCTTGGAATAGCTTCCTCCTGGGATGGGGCAATGACACATTGCAGAGCCACGGCCCGTGGCCGCACGATCCCCTTCCGTGTAGACATCGGAAATGAGTGCAGGCCTGGATGCTGTGCTGGCAAGCATGTGTGCAGGATCCGGAGAGAGACTGCGAGCCTGAGCAGGGAAAGGCTATTCCTCAACCGGGCCAACGTCGGATACAGGGGTGGATTCAAGCAGTAATAACCACTAAGTTACAGTGACGCCGAGCCATGGGAGAGAGAGGTCCCACGCAACAGGAACAGCTCAGGGTCTTTGATGTGCTGCTGCAGTTGTTGCCTGTGGACCAGAGAGGAAGCTGGGATGTTTGTGCGGCAGGGATGCTCCGGAGCCCATGGCAACCTCGGCAAGCTGTTTGTGTAACTGAGTGGGTCACAGTCTCCATGTCACCTCTCATTGCCCAGTGCTGCTCTGGGAGAAACAGCAATGACAAACCAGAAAGATGGTTGTGCTGGGGAACACGATGGTTTTGCCTGCACATGGGGGTGAGCTGGGCTGTGCAAGTGCCCAGAGCTACTCCTCGTGGCCATTCCCATGCCCTCCGCGCATCCTCCCTTCGCGGAGCAGCCAGATGCAGCCTGGCGGCACGGTGGGGTGCCAGGATGCAGCTGCCAAACGGTGCAGCTACAGTGGGACAGACAAG
>NW_009233334.1:714-2065 GCF_000690835.1 Fulmarus glacialis | reverse complement strand
CTCCGACCAGCGAAATACCCCGGGGTAGATCTGGAGCCGCACGATGCTCCGTAGGGAACGTCTAGTGAAAGCGAAGCCAGATTGTGCGGTTCCCCCTTTTCCACTGGTTCATTTCTGGAGGTTTCTCCCCCTTTCCCGCAGAGGTGCTGGGCAGGGCTGGGCCGTGGGCGCGGGACGAGGGGCGCTGGGAGCGCGGCAGGAGAGTGACTCAGCTCAGCCCGGAGGGACCTTTCTGCAGAAGCAGCTGAAGGGGAAAGAAGAAGCAATACCTGTTACTTTCTATATACATCAGCGGGGCAGCATCAAGGTTTTTTCCGTTCAGTTCAAAAACTCCTATTTTGTGCTTACCATGGTGATCTGCAACTGAGAGAGACCGAAAGGCCGCTTGCAGGGTGCAACGCGCTGGGTCCATTGCAGGGACGTTGGAGACGGAACCTGCTCACAGGGAGCAAAGCCCAAAGCAGAGAAACCCAGCACCTCGCAGCTGCTCAGTCCTGCAGTGGCTGGATGCGGCCCATCATGTCCCAGCTCCCACCGGAGGAAGGGAACCAGGATCGGCACCATCCGATGGACCGCGGGGCTTGGAGGAAGGACTGGGAGAGGAGGCACACCGTGGCCACAGGGACACTGCAGCACCAATGCTGTGCCGCATGTCGTGGCTCCGCACATGCATCTGATGCAAAGGATGGGATCATTGCTGGGTTTGTGTCTCCCACTGGAGGGTCCTGGGAGGGAGCAGGAAGGCAGAGGCATGGCTGGGAGGGGGGTTGCATGGTGCAAGGGCTTGGAGGGGAAAAATGCACCTTTGACTGCATGTAGCTGGTGGCCGTCCATGCGCAGACTCGTCCCACTAGCGCTGTGCCCTGGGCAGACGGCAGAGCCCGCGGCCCGTTCGCTTGCAGAGCTAAAGCCGATGGCAAAGGAAATCATGATTTTGGCATTGCCTGCGCTGCTTGAGCGTGGCAGAGCATGGCCCTGGAGCGACGGTCCCGGCCCTGGAGCGACGGTCCCAGCCCTGCCCTCCGGCTCTCGGGGTTTTGCAGGGGAAACCTGCCTTTTCTGTAAATAGCAGCGGGAGACTTGCAGTTTCCACCCTGGTGTGCCCTCAAGAGGGAAGTGAGAAGCACTTGGGGGCGGTTTGTCCCTCCTCGCTGAGCAGAGATCAGGCAGTGTGATTTCAGCTTTAAAATTCTCAGTGTATGCTGTGACCGGAGCCCCATCTCCCCGGCCGTGCCCCGAGTGGCATCACCCCCTCCCACAGCCCCCGAGGACGGCGTGTGCCTCTTAACCACCTCCAGATATGGTCCCCCATGAGCTGCCATCTCGCAGCCAAGGCAGTGGCTGCCGGGCC
>NW_009233334.1:0-703 GCF_000690835.1 Fulmarus glacialis | reverse complement strand
CCTGTGCGCTGGGACACAGACAGGGATCAGGCAGCAGCCGCCAGCACCCTGTCCTGGGTTCCTTTGCTGTGTGCCACTGGTGGGAGAGCATCGACTGGCAGTTCCCCATGCAGCCTCCCAGCGTGGTGCATCCTTCTGCATGGCTTTGCATCCCGCAGCATCCCCTCTGCATCCTCCCGCATCGTTTTGCATCCTTCAGCACCCATCTGCATATGGCTCCAGAGGTGCCACAGTCTATTTGGGGTGATAGATCCCAGCTTTGTCCCGACCATAAAACGTTTTCTTCCTCTGGGCTCTTGCCCCAGTGGCGTTGCTGCAAGGAGAGCTGCAGGTAGCAGGCAGACAGGGCGGATAACGTTTGGCTCCCAAAATTTTGGGGGGCAAAAATTTGCCTCACCTTCCCTTGGAGCAGCTTCGCTCCCCTCATATTTTCCTCGTACCCTCTCCTCAGCCCGTCTGCCTTCTGCAGTCCCTGTGCTCGGGACTTGGCCTTGGCCAAGGCATTTGCTCGCACACGTGCTCCCTTTGGGACCTGAAAAAAGGGGCTGTGGCGGGGGGAAGGGGAAGAACAGTCATTTTGGGTCGAAACCGGCAACTATGAGGCCAGGCTGAGCGCAGATGGCTCCGACCACGGCTTCTGAGAACTCATTTCTTTCACCCGAATTCCCTGCGGACGCGTGTGCTCTCGAATGCGCTGGGGTCA
>NW_009233333.1:0-18494 GCF_000690835.1 Fulmarus glacialis | reverse complement strand
GCACTGGCCGCTCACCTTCCCGCGGCTGCCCAGCTCCGGACTGGGGCTGAGGGACTGCTGCGAGCAGGGGCTGTCCTGGCCCGGCCCTGTGAGCCCCGCTGGGCCGGGGAGAGGCCTTAACCCGGCTTCACACACCGCCCTCAGTGTCCGCATCCCCTTTTGACTCATATTCCTATTTATTCCTGCCCCGAGGAGACCGTTGAACCCACAAAATGGCCCCCTCCCCTCACACAAAATGGCCCCTCCCAGGGAAGCGAAGGGCCTGGGGGTTGCTTGAAGGCGTTAGCCAGGCCTGGGGTGAGGCCCTGCGCAGAAATAAAAACAAACTACGGGTTGAAAACTTTGGGGATTGGGGGGCTGCATGAGTGTTTTCATTTTCAGACGTATTTTGAAAATGGGATTTATCTAGGCCGGTCTCAGAGACCTGAGGCATCAGAGAGCTGAAGGAAATGGCGGGCACTGAGAAGCAATGCTAGGCAGCTGCTTTTTTTCTCTCGATGGTGGGGAAGGAATAGCAATCATTTGGCTTTTTACGTGGTATTTCACACAGATGCTGAGCCCAGGTAGAATTTCTGGGAAAACACCAACTTTGAACACATAACCAGCGTGTACACTGTAAATACGAGTTCAAATACATCTTTGAGCTGCAAGTTTCCTTTCACCCCCCTGGACTTCAAAATTGCCTTTGTGATTGTTTCTCACTCCCCAGGAAGGAATACAATCATGATATTTTTCACTGAATTCCCACAAAAACCCGCATTGCCTAGAAGCAGGGTGGTTTTCATCACTGCCTAACCCACCACCTAACTCAAAAACAGCGAGGATATCCACTGCAGGTACAGCTCAATGCCCACCAAGTTAACCCAAACATCCAGTACGTGCCGTGGAAATTGCAGGATGGATCCTATGCTTTGAACGTCCACCTACACTTGAACCTCAGATCTTGGAAACACAGACCTGAAGTATGAAGGGAAGAGCTGGGAAAATATTTTGAGGTTGCAGACAATATACATCCCGACCAGTGTTTTGTTCGTCTGGTCGTTCTGAAGACATTGCGGTTACAACTAAAGCTCCAGCATGTCAATGTTTATGTGCAGGAAGAGAACAGAAAGCTATGGAGAGACCAGGTCAAGTGAATGGGGCAATTTCTCAGCCGACATAAGATGCAGGAGCTCCTCTGAGTTCCCTGGTGCTACACACAGACTAGGAAGTCTCCTGCTGCTTCTTGCTCTTTAACCTCAAAAAGACACCAGTGTGTGAAAACACATCCCCTACTGATGTCTACAGGAGTTTGGTCACTGATTCCTCTGGGGCCAGATCTTCTTCTAAGTCTTTTTAGGGGAACATTGAAACAAAAAAGGCTGCATCTTTGTGAAACCCGCTCTTGAAGTCTTCGCCAGGCATCTGTTTACTGGGGGAAGAAGGAGTCTTTCACCTCCTGCACACCCCGCTCCACCTGTCCGCATTTGCATCAGCCTTTTTGGTGCTGCATCATTCATGGTTACTTCCATAACAGCAGATCCTCAGCTCTGCGAGCTCAAATTGCATTCTCAAAACTTATTTTCCATATTTCTGAGTGTAGTTTCAGATGTTCGGGGTCATTTGGAACTAGCCACCACGTGGGGAACTGCATGGGGTAGAACATTCTTGGTATGAGTTCTCTGATCTCTTGAACTACATAGTCTCTCATGGTTTATGTGAAAAAAGAGGATGAAAGGACAAAGAAAACTTTGCACTGCACTTTGAAAATACAAAGCACAATGTAAGCATGAAACAGGGCATGAACTTCTCAGGGATAAATATACCTCTGCTCCACCATGGTTTAGAAATCCTGCTGTAGCAATGATGGTAACTGTTGAGAGATGCGTCTTCCCTGAAGGGATCCGATGGACACGTTGACTGTATAGATGAGACTAAAGATTGTGCCATGAGAGCACCAATGCCCCAAAACATGAATTTAAGACTCCAAAACTGACGAAGGTGAGCTCTTTTCACAGGCTTCCTATCACCCTGAACGGGAAAGGCCATTCCACATTCCCACCCGGCATGCACGGATGTACTCCTACATGTTCACACAAACATCTTCACCCAGCTGGCAGACAGATGTGTGCTCCCAAATACGGCCGGGTTCAGGCACACACACGCATGCTCCCACGCACAGATGTCCTCACACTCTCATTTCTGTTATGTCTCAGGTTTTGTTTCCGCTTTGTTTTGAGGAACATAGCATAAGCTCGACTTTGCCTGTGTTTGCACATTTCGTTCTACTGCTATGAAGTTGTCCTATGCTGTTATATCTGGCAGCCTGTCTCCAGTTCTGACCTATACAAAGAGCACATGGTTTTACTTTGTTTTTTTTATAGTCTGGAATATGCTCATTCAACAGGATGGTAAATCCAGCTGTATCAGCAAAGTAAAGAATAACAGGCATGAAAGCTTCAGAAAAGACTCAAAAGCTTTTTCCCACAAGTCTTCTTTGTGCTCTAACACTTGATTTATTTTTCCCTTGTTAATGCTTTCTGAAGCCAGTAGCAAGGAAGGAATTAATGACACAGATTAAACGGGAGGACATGCTGACAGCACAGTAACTAAATCAACCAAAAATGCATTGCAATTGTAGGAAGAGCTGGTCTATTAGAGTATACTGACACCGTCTTTATAGAAAGATGAGAATGAAGATAAGCCCTGTAAGCAGATAGAGCCTTGGGGCTGCTGAGTGGGAACCGCTTCAACCATGCTGGGATCCACTGCAATGGGATTTTGGTGTAGGCCCTGCAGAGGGACACAAAATCATGCCTTAGTAACAGCCGGGAACACCGGTATGTTGGAGAAGATCAGCAGACTCAGGGCTCCGAGTGCTGCATGTGCCCTGGTACACGTCAGGATGCACAGGAAAAATTATTTTCTTTAACTGCTGTGTGGTGTACAAGTCATGCAGGAAAGCTTCAGGTAACGAGTCAAAAAATAGGTCCCTCGGTCTCCTCCATGCTCAGGCTGCAATTTTCCTCCTCCGCATATGTAAAATAGGGAGGAGAAAACCCCCAAAAATATGACCCCCAGGCTCTGGTGACAGCATTTCAAAGTCATTCTTCATCTCCAAAGGCAAATACGGCTGAGGGTCAAGGAAAGGCACTTGCATAGCCAGGGCTCGTTTTGGAAAAAGTCCCTCATATCAGAAAGTTGGGGGCTTTATCCTGGCCATGCTCACAGTCCAGCAAAGGCCTCTCAGCCCTTGCTTATGTATGTAGCACCTTAATGGATTCGGACCAAGCAGGCGGCTGCTGCAAGTCAGCGATGGTACTTTGCTCCATTCTTATTTATAACCAGAAGCTGATAATATCTCATGGCCATTCAATTGGCTTCCTGAATTTTCTGGTTTGAAATTAGTGCTTTAGTATCTTGAAAACTGAGGAAGCAGAGGCTTCCCTGGAGGGAAGTACAAAGCGTGGCTTTATTCAGATACAGATCCCAAGGGACATCAATCTAAATCCATCAGCAAATTGTCACACTTGAAGCCACAAATTCTCAGTGAATCTGCGAAAGCCCTTACTTTTGCCATTCCAGTGGGACTTCATTGGATTTTCTGTGTTTTTGAAAAGAAAACTGCAGAGAAAGAATTAAAAAGCAAGACAGAGCAGGAGAGTGGTTTAGAAAGTCACATTTCTGATCATTAATAATGGTGCAGCAATCTTACATATTCTAGATAAGGATGTTATAGCACTCTGGTGTTATAGCACTAATTATTAACATCAGTACCAGTAATAATGAAGATGGTAGCTCCAGTTAACATATAGAAAACACCTGCAGGTAAAAAAACCACAGGCATGGTAAAATAAATTCTCACCTGAATCCACTGCCGATCTACAGCAAATAAGTAAGAATGTCTCCACCACTGATAGAGAGCAAATGAGCATGCCTCTCCCCTCTATGAGCTCAGCCTTTAAATGCAGATGCTTCCATCTGACCACTAAAATGAACAGCTAATGCCTAAAATAATAAGTTTGGTTTTAACGTCAAACTGAGCCCCTTCACACCATATTTCTGCACATGTGAAGCTTGCTCAGGCTGGCTGTGCTTGCTTTGTTTTTAATGAATTTACTCACAGTCAAAGTGCCAGGACGAAAAGCATGGTAGATACAGAACAGGAAGCATTAATACGTATTTCCTGCTATAGTGTTTCATTCTCCAGCGTCACACCAGGCTCATTTGGGAGATAGCTCTAGGTCTGAAAACAAGGTCATTTTGCACAAGCACTGGTTCTAGCCTTGAAGATGGAATAGAGGAGCCTTCTCAGGGTAGTAAAATATCCGGCTCAGTGATAAGGCTGATCAGCATTTTAAGGGTGGCTGTGTACTGGGAGAATTATATACTTTCTGATTTGTGTAAAACAGCTGATACTGCCTACAAAGGTGACGTGAATGCTGATTGCCTTGTACTGCCAAGGGATCCTGTTCATGGGGCACGCACCTTCTCTTCCAGCGAGCAGCACAAGATTGCTAAATTATTTCAGCTGTTCATCATGAACAGCTGCCACGTGAGAAAGGTCTGCTCCCACTGTTTACTGAACATATCTTTCCAATTTACTACCACACTGATAAGCACCAGAATCCAGAAATTCTTTTCAAAGAAATGTTTTGCTAACTTAATACAATGACATGTGCATGCACGCATATATGAGTAAGCACAGGAGGACAGGACTCTTGGAGGAACTAATGTTTTCATGCTATTCGAGTCAGCCTCTGCAAACTTCCTCGTAGAGCAGCCGAATTCTTCTGCACGTGTCACTGCCTTCTTTTGCTTGTGCTTTTTCAGACATCACGGATTGCTGCAGAGACTGGTCTTTGCCTCTGCTATTTCATCAGAGCAGCTTTGATGGTGGTATTTCAAGTGTGTAGAGTGTCCACGGTGTCACTGAGCCATGGCAGTATTTACCAGCCCAGTCTTGAAGCTGCTCTTGATTAAAATGCTCCAGCAGCTGCACAGAAAATATCTGTCCAGCTATTGTCACGTCTTTGTGTGACATTGGCCCCCATCAATCTACTCGAGTCAATGTGCCAGTTCCCAGAATGGCGATGAGAAAGCAGAAATCTTAGACTGCCTTTATGTCTGTCCTGGATCTTCATTAATTAGGCTAGTGAACCATTAATTAGGCTACCTAAGCTTCTTTAGAGATGTTTAATCTTCACTGTGTAAGGCAGTAGGGTTCACAGTATTGGGGAGGGAGTCTGGCTGATACCAGCTGAAACTTTTTCTTTACCCGTCATCAGGCTTGTTTTGCTCTATTCCCATTTTATTTATGAGCGTGTTTAGATATTTTTCCACTCATTTATGTACCAAGCTGGTGCAGAGGCTCTCTTAAATGCCAATGTCATTGCGCAGGTCCCTGGCTCACCTCATCCTGGGGTAAGGGTTTTGTAGAGAGATTGGGTCCAGCTGCACAATTTGGGGCTCAGCCCTATTCACAGCATCCCAGGTATCTTTGAATCCACTTTGTCATTTCTAAAGAGAAGTATAAATAATTGGGTGAACCGGGTAGAAAAGTGAGTAAAAGGAAACCCCAGAAAGCCTGGGGTGAGAAGTGAGTTCTGGACAGGAAAGGTCATATTGCTCGTAAGAGCAAAGCAGGCAAAAATACCTTTAAATCCCCTGTCCTTACGTACACAACCGTTTTCCCCCCCCATTATTCAAATTCTAAGTCTGATGCAACCCAGACTGGAATGTAGTAAGACTTGTAATGGCTTTCGTGTCCCACCAGATGTCAGCTCCTCTGCAGAGAAGGGCCCTGAGCCGGCTCCCACCGCACCATGGCGCAAGAATTGCTGAGACGTTGCATCATCTGCGGAGGTGCAGAGCTCTTGCTAGTCGGAAACGGATAACGAAGCCCAGGGCCAGGCTTCAGGATGCGAGGAGAAAAGCAGCAAAATGTACTCAAGTGAATGGAGGTTGTTTAGGGGAAGAAATCCTCTGTATTTCAGTTTCTCCAGCTTTCACTGATTCAGGTAGTGCCTCCCTCTTCTTAAATCCTCAGGAATTAGGTGACAGAGAAAGCGGTTCCAGCAGGGACTCAGTATTAATCTGATGGTTTTGCTTGCCTAAGAACAAGTCCAAGCACGTTTGTTTCACCTGGGGAGGTTTGTTCTGCTGTGAGGTGCCTGAACAGCCCACGCCTGGTTATTGAGATTATTGGTTATCTCCAGAGCCAGAGCGTGCAGTGGGTTTGCAGGTGCTGCTTTCTCTTGAACGCAAACGACCAGCCACTGCATACGGTTATCGGTCCTGTTTTCCCTTGGTAGGCAGATATAAGTTCACTTCAAAATAATCAGTGCTCTATTAACACCTAGCCAACACTCAGTTCCCATTACAAACCCCTTCATCACAGGATCTCAGAATATTTCAGAGGAGAGGAGTGTTTCACTTTAATGGAGAAGGAAACGCCAGCATCAGAAGGCACATGATATCCCCAGTAATATGAAGGCAGGCAGTGGCGGAGCAGGGTTTAGTATCTCGCCTGGCTTTTGTTGCAATCACCAGGCTAGATACAATGCTCTCATTCAACTGCTCTCAAGCACCAATTTTCCTCTGTCAGTTCTAAGGGAGCACATCAACCTGGTCTCGGTGGCTCACTTGGCTTGCTCTCGAGGAGGGAGACCTTGTAGTAATCTCATGGCAGGTAGGGTGAGGAGGCTGGCTTATATGTTAGCAGAGGAAGGTTTAATTTACACATTAGGGAAAACTTACTGACTGCCAGGCTAATGAGACAAAAAGAGACTGTCTGGGGTGGCTGTGAAATTTCCAAAGACATGTCTAAGACCCTGTGAGGCTAATGTCGGCCAAAGATGGTTGGAGCAAGTCAACCTGCCTTGTGGCAAAATTGGACATGGGTCATTTCTCACTGTTCTCCCATGCCCAACTTTCACAATTTTTTACAGCTGAGGAGGTAAAGGACAGGGACTGACCCTTAGTGTTTGATTTTTACCTACCTCAGCCCCGATAACAGTGACATTGATGAAATTAATTCTGGTTTATTTTCACAAAAAGCCACTGAGCCTGGCCTGATGGGTGAGTAGGTTTTTCCACAACTGATTGGCATTTGCTTTTCCTGGTAGTGCTGTGACAGCTATTGGGATCAGATAATCTACTTACTCCTCTACCTGCTGCTGTCACCTTGATTTGACAAGGCTTTACCAGTCTGAGCAATGCACTGTGGAGGGATTTGCTATGTTCTCCTGCTCTGGTTCAGTCTGGTTTTGTTAGCCCCTCAGTAAAGATAGCTCCATACATCCCTTATCATGCTAAACATTTACCCTCAGGAAATGATGACCCTGGCAAGATTCCTTGTGGTTTTGCAAAAGAAAAGAAAATATTTGTTCATTCTCAATGACTTAAAAAGGTACGCTTAGGTATATTAACCACTCTCCTGAGCAGAAATGTTCTCCTAAAGCATTAGCCTTTAGCAGAAGGAGCTGCTGTAGTGGGGTCTGTGCTTTGGTGTGATCGTGCTGGTTGTGGTGGGTATGAGAAACTGTGCATGGAGCAGGAGACATGGGAGACGCATGCTCCATGGTTGCAATTATATCAAGTTGCCTCTTTCTCAGTCTTCCCTGTGAACCCCCAAAAACTCAGCAGACCCTCTAGGGATGGTTAGCAATTTGGGACCATGAAATGTAGATAAAACCTTCTTTTTTCCTTCCAGCAGAACACCGTGTGTCATCTACAAAGCCCACCACCTTATCACAATACTGTTCTCCTGCACTGAGTGTTTGGATAGATTCAAACTCCAGCAATTAGTATGATTTAGTTTTTAAAAGATGACATTACATCCACTTCTGAACATGTTTTAGGATGTTTTTATAGACATGATGTAATAGATGATTGTCCCATATCTGTCTATCACTGATTCGTTTTTTAAAGAAAAGGTTTAATTTTAACCTCATGCTGCAACCCCAGTGAAAATAATATCCATTAACAGTTTTTCTATCACTATAATATGTACTGTTTTCTCTCGGAAATAACCATCTTGGTTTCCTGACCTGTGATGTCATTTCTCTTACTAGAAAAGAAAGAGTCACACAGGAAAGCAAAAACCAGATCTTGGTGATATGTGACAGCGGGCTTTTTTCTGTGCTGTTTGAATGGAAAGCACAGCTTTATTATTAAGATAACCACGTGAAAAACAATCTGACATGCCACACATGATCCATTCTGCTGATGAAGCAAGTGGGAATTAGGTCCCATTTGAAAACCAATATTTACTCTGATATCTGCTGCTTGCTCTGCAGCGCTGTCTGGCAAGGATCAGGAGTGTAAACTGGGTTTCTATGGTGGCTGTTGACACTCAGGCCAGCTTCATGCTTTCCCACAAGATAAACTATCACATTACGGGGCCGAGGTGAGAAGCAACCCAGCCACACAAGGGAGGGAGCGGGATTGTGGCCGGATGCCTGGGTCCAGTGGGCTGCAGGATGCCCATTCTGGTGCTATTCCTCTTGCCCAGGCTGTCCGCACACCAGCCAGCGGGAGTGGTGGGTTATACTCCCATGCAAAGGGCCAGCTCTGATTTAATACAGTCACTCTTTTCGGCTCTTCAGGTACAAAGTGAGAGACCAGGACAGGCGCCAGGAGGGAGAGCAGGACACAGGGGATGTTGTGCAACACCAGCTGCAGAAGCTGCCCATTCCCCTCTGCTGCCTTCATGTACAGGCTCCTCCTGCTCACTTGTGGCACTGGGGGATGCCGGTCCACTAAAGAGAGTACGGGTATTTCAAGACACCATAAAATAAAGATGCTGCGCAGCACACACAGGGCAATGTGTGCCGGTGTGGGACATCCAGCAGAGAGGTCTGCCAGGAAGGTAATTTCTTCTGCACAGAGCTGTTAGCTCACATGGGCTGTATTACAGCTTTTTATCAGTGGGAATTGATACATATCAGACAAATACCTAGCAACGCGATCTGGTGATGCTCTGAACTGTGGAGCAGCTACCAGGAGGGGCTGGCGACTCTTCCCAGGCACAGACTTGCCTGGAAAAGGGCTCAGCTGGAGGCAGGCATGGGCTGGTGCTGGGGTTCCTCATTCCTACCAAATCCCTCACCTTTATCCACTGCACCTGGGGCCAGCGGGGTTTGAACAAGCCGGTGGTTATTTGTTGGGGAGAGGCAGCGAGCTGAGCACTGCCTGCGCCCGAGGCCATGAGGGGAACCTCACCAAACTCAGTTGGGGAAAATCCTTTAGCTCTGGGTCTAAAAACATGAGGAACTTCACCCAGACAGTGCAGGGAGTTTGGGTTGGCCTTTGAGCAGCAGTATCCAGAGCCCTTCACTTTCCAAGGCACTGCAATCCAAACTGAAAGGTTATGGCCCAATTCCTTCTGCCACACCTTTGGGGTTATTTGTACAGAGGAGGATTGCCAGCTCCTCCGCCTGCCCCACCACCAAACCATGTACCCGGCAGGGAAGCTCTTCCTGACGTGCCTTTTGCTCTTTGATCTAATGCAGGATCAAGATCCCTTTTTCATTCCAGGTCAATTTTCCTCTTTGCCTCCAATTCCCCATCTCTTCCCAAGCCCTGTTTCCGTCACACCTGGCTGGAGTTAACCAGCCTGGAGATTAATTTTGTCTTTTCATCTCCATGCTATTTTCTCAGAGGTGGATGGGAGAGGAGTTTCCCCCCGTGTCTGTGGTTTCTTTCCAACACAGGCCCCAAAAGGGTTTGAACATGCAGCCTCTGCAGGTTGCCATTACAGCTCCCCGTCCCAGCAGGGTTTCGGGGGTGAGGATGCAGCAGGTCAAACCTCGCAGCACTCGCATCGATGCTTGGAGCAAACCGCCCTGAAACACCAACGCAGCACTCACCCCACTGTGATTTGCACCAGGATCGGGACTGGTGCCTGGGAGACTGTGGCAGACAAAGCAGGGTGTGCAGCTCCACAGAAAGGCTGGAATTCATTTAATAAGGGCAAGGAAAACCAAATGAAAGCATCCTTCCCTGCCTAACCCCCTGCATGAATCAACAGAGCTGGCTTCAGCATCCAAAAGCTCTCAGGCTGAAGCCTTTTTCACAGCGCACAGGTGAGAACAGGCCACAACAAGAAGGTGGTTAAATCACCGATAGTTGCAGTGAATTGTGTTTCTGCTGGGGATCTTGTTCTGTTGCAAAACAGCCCATTCCTGAGATGCCGTTACAGCTCTGCACTGAGCAGCCTCATGGCTGCTGGGTTGAGTATAAGGCTCCTTTCTTGCAAAAAAAGAGCCTCCTGCGAGGAAGGAAGCAGAGCCCCCAGTTTCGGGGGAAGGTGGGGCAGAGCTGTGCTTCTGCGGGCGCTTTCCCACCCTGTAAGCTGCAAAATGGCTCCTGCTGTTTTCTTCTGATGCAATGGCCCTTGGTAGGGTCTTGCATCAGACACTGAAGAAGCTGCAAGCCCATGACCAGCATTAGGTGGGTGTAAAAGTGGTTTCGCAGGCTTATTTTTCTGTGCTGAGGGCAGGGAAGAAATCCAGGTGGTAATTGGCCCACATAGCGAGAAGGAAATCCCATTGAGAATATTTTGCAAGATTTTTGGGTTTATCTCGTTTGACTTGGGTGCAGGAGGTTCTCTCAAATTTGGTTTAATGAGTAAGACAGACGAAAGCTGTGTAACCTTTGCTCAGCAGTGATAGCACCTGCTTAGAAGCTCCACAGGGTACTAGAAAAAAGACAGACTATTTTTGCTTAAATTTTCTATGTTTTAATTTAAAGTATTAATTTTAATTAAACATGGAAACTTAAGAAAAGCTAGAGAGGTTTGAGACTTGCAGGCTTTCTAACTAAGTAATGCCAGACTTCTGGCTTTTTCTAGAAAATATTATGGGTATATGAAGAAAACAAACATGAACAAGTAACAAAAGGATTTTTCCATCCCCAAATGTTCCTTCTAAAGAAAAAATGGGACCAGCAATAGTGATTTTTGATTACTCAGAGGGTCTGATCTACACTCGGATTGTTGTGGCTTTAAATGGCTTTCTTCTAGGAACTGGCATTTTTATTTTGAAGCAATTATTTTCTCTACCTGAGGAAGGACTGTCCAATTAGCAGCTCATCAGCCCAGACCTTTCCGCATGGCTGCTTTCTCAGGTTTCTGCTCTCCCCCTGTGACCACCCTGTCTAGAGCCAATGCTGATTTCTGCAGTAATTGCACAACCCAACGTGTCATGTGAGAGCTTAAACTCTTTACATTGTGGGAAGCCAGCACCTCTTTGAAAACACTATTTCAAGCAACTTTGTCAATCTGGATTTTTTTTTTTTTTCCCTAATGCAAACATAATGTTGGCAAATGGCTAAATACCATTTAGCAGGAGCAACGCTACAGATGGACGGACGGCTTCGGCAGCATTAGGAGACTGCAGTTAACAGCAGGGAGCTCAGCCTGGCATGAGCGTTCCCAGCCCTGCAAGTTCATCAGGACATCTGGAAAATCCTCTAAAGATCCAAACAACCACCTGACTTCAAACATGCAAGAAATAGTGAAACAGTGAAAAGGTGGTAATGTCCAGTATGTTGGCAGCTTATCGTCACTAAAGCATGTTTCCTTTGGGTCCCTGCAGCATACGGTGGCTTTTTCCTTGATCCAGCCAGCTCTCCCCCAGCAGTGCCCACGTCCCAGTGACTTGGAGGCAGCTTTCACGGCTGCCAGTGCCTGGCAGAGGGGCAGGGCAGGGTGGACTGCCAAGTCTGGGCATCCTTTTCAGTCCTTGCAGTAATGTCTGCAAACTGAGCTCCTCCTTGCATGTCTTTGGCTGGCCCGATCTCCCTGTGGCCACGCAACCGCTTCCCCAACTGCTGTTGCTACAACCCCAAAATGTTCAGCTTGATTTTCTCAGGACTCGATGTAGACAGACTCCATGTACTGTTGGTTTTATTATCCATGTGCAATTGGTCTGCCGACTTTTGTTTACTGAAAGCCAGGGCCAGCAGCACCCTCATTTCAAGTCCTTGCAGGCCAAAATGTGTTTTGCGTATCCTTTATCACATGGAGCTTTGCAGGGCTTCAGTCCCTATGGGCCGAGCGGGAGCTTCACCACCTGCCTTTCTCCTGGTAGAGGTAACACATCCCCTCTAGACATTGGTTTGCTTTTTTTCCTTTAACTGATCTGTTGTCTTTGCAGCAATGCTGCTCTCAGCTATAACATGCACCGGCACCTCCATGCGGCTCGTTACACCGCGAAACCTCCCGAATACCTGAGGTGCCCAGACCTGATTTATGAGCCCTGCAAAGCCAAAGGCTAAGAGAGACGAGCTCTCCCGCCCTTGCAGCACGCAGCGGTTTCACAAGGCAAGGAGCTGCATGGCGAGAGGGGGGAGCCCGTGCTTTTCCCAGACAAGTTAGAGCAGAAATGACCTCACTGAAATCCAGAGCCAGGCTCCTGGAGATGTTGACCAAACCAGCCAGAAAACTGGTCCAAAGTGGAGAACACACTCGTGTTCCCACCATGTAGTTACGCTTTTAGGGTTTGTACAGGCATATTGCCACATCCTTAGAATTGGCTTATGGCGCTTAGCGTGCACAAAGCTCTGTGCCTTTTATTTTTATTACTCATTTTTGTGATAATACTGCTGACTGCTCTGGAGGCTACAAGATTCATAACTGGATGCTGTTACAGACAGTACCTCATTTTCAGAAGTCTGGAGAGGTCTTTGATGATACCCTGCTCAAAGCTTGCTTTGAATTGTGCAAAGAGCCTGGCACAATGCATAGACAGAGCACATATAAAGACCTTCTACTGGTCTGCGCGGAGGCAGCCATGGACAATTGCATCCCTACCCACCGAGGCTGCTTTGTAACCTGTGCACGTCCCTGCCACTGCTGGCGATGTGGTCTGGCTCTGAAGGGCACAGTGACAAGTGATGACAACCCACGCAGAGAAGCTGGGAGAGCAGGACAGGATCCTCGAGCTGGATCATTTCAGTGCTTATTGCCCTGGCTGCAAAGGGGAGGCAGGGAATCAGTTCCAAAAGGAGGTGTTGAAAAGAGCTCTTAATACAAAAAAAGAATTATTTCTCTTACATAACCTGTCATCCTGCCTGTTTCCGTTGTCTCAGGCACTGTCCCTCACGCCGGCATCCTTCCCCTGCTCAGCGCCTTGCCAGCTCCATCTAAACTGGGCTGCCGCTCGGCTCTTCGCTGGCCAACACCGCTGCTACGGCTCCTGGTGCACACGGTGGGTAATTGGATTGTGCTGAAAGGGCTTTCAGCTAACCCAAATCCGGGGACAAGCTCCCCAAGGCACCTATTTAACAAGACTAAGGCAACAGGTACATTTTCTGCTCCAGCAAACCTTGACTGCAAGCTGATTTTCGGGGACAGGGTGCTGGCAGAGCTTTTCATGTGAACACGAGGTGCCTTGCATGGTGGCCCCAGAAGGACAGTGTCTGAAGGACAAGTTAGTTAAATTAGGAAAGAGAGGCTCAGGCAAGAGGAATTGTCATTTCTTACTTCCCTGGTCTTTAATTCTATGTAGGGGTTCAAATGTTGATTTATCTTTCTTCTTGTGCAGCTTGGATGAAGATCAGGGGAATTTCCAGCACTTATTGCCCCACCTGATTCAGACAGTGCTTTTCATCGGTTCTTGGCAGGTGGGCAAGATCGTTCACAGCTGGGGAAACTGAGGCACAGCCAGGCACAATGGTGGCCGGCTGGAGGAGAGTCCAGATTTCCAGGTGCCCCCCAACCACACCACCATCTCCTCTGCCATCCATCTGTCCCCAGTGGGGCGGATGGCAGTCTGAGATAGGCAGAAAACTTGCATATTCAGTAAATATGCAGGGGGAAAAAAACCTTCCAGGTATCTGTAAAAAACCCTCTGTTATATTTCAAGGTCTGGTAATCAGGGGGTTAGAGGCATACTTTTGTTAAAGATCTACAACACCCACTCTTCTATAAATCCTGTGCTGCTGAGCTCTGACACCTTAAATGGGTCTCCAGCAAAACCAGGACAGACTGCCATGTTCTGAAGAGACACCTTTATTTCACGGCTTTTGTACAACAGGTGAAATATTAGCAACTCCTTTTAAAACAAAAAAGACTTCCAAGCAGAACTTCCATTGCTTCAATATTACGGGGACAATTTTCTTGTCGGGTGTATTTTGCTGCAAGGAAGTTTGTCAACATCAATTCTCCTTTTATTAAATTTCCTCATACCCGTGTCTCGAATTTGGTGTATTAATTTCTCTGCCTCAAAGGATCCCTTTATTAGTTCTATCCACAATTCCTTGTCAGATCCTTTATGTTTGCAGCCTTGAAGCAGTTCCCAGCCCATGTCACACCCCACCCTTAGTGGCTTTGTTCCAACCCAAACATATTTAGTGCCTTTCATCTTTCGCACAAATCTTCAAATAAACAACTGTTTTATTGCTTTTTGCTGGGCTTGCCTCCAGTTTGCAGAGGCATTTCTACCTGCTGCTTCAAGGACTCACCCTTCTTTGGTGGCAGACCCCCGTGCCTCTCTTTGTGCCACTCAAACACATAGGCGCTCCTGGGTTTGGGGAGAAAAATGTCCCGGTTTTGGTTTGAGGGAGTCTTGCTGCCTGTGTGTCCTCCAGAAGGGCTGCGTTCCCATGCCTGCCCCCTCCCATCACTGCAACCTCCAGCCGTCAGGACAAGACCGAAGCTGGGGAGATGCGTCTAGACAGCTCGGTGCTGCCCAGGGACCACGCTGGGTCGACATATGGCTTCCATGCAGCGAGTCCAGCATGAGGCTTCCTCTACCACAGTGGGGCTTCCTTTGCCACCGTTGGTGAATTGACGTTCATCCTCCGGAGATGAAGGCATGGCTGCTGCAGTGGCACCAAAGGAAAGGACAACTGGGGGGGAGCCAAGAGTTAACACATGGCCAAAGAACCACGTCTCCAGCGGCCATCAGTAGTGATCTTTCAGAGAAGACTCGTATGAAACATGAGGTCTGATCCCTTCCCAGGTTTGTCCTTCCAGCCTCGGACTCACAAAGATGGTGCTCGAGGCTGAGGCTGCACTAGGGCTGTTGCAGTTAGTAACAAACCCTTTTATCTGAGCTCTTTTTGAACTTTCGTGCACACATAAAAGTTGTCTCAACAACATCCCCTGACACTGAGCGCATGATTAACGCTGCCGTGTGCGAAAAAACACTTCCTGCCTTTGTTTCGGGCCGTCCGCCTGAGCGCTCGCCCGGTGCCCGTGCGACAGCAAGTCCGAGTCCTTTCCCGCTCCCCCTCCTGCAGCCCTGCAGCCCCCAGCCCCGCCGGGGTGACCGGACCAGCTCAGCGCTCAGGACGGGCGCATGGAGTGACATTACACAGCAGCACTGAGATCTTTCTTTTTCATTCTCACTTCCTAACACTCTTTTCATCTGCAGTTTTATTGCCCTGTCAGGAGATCCCTCCTTGCAGTCAACTTTATATTTGATAAGCCTGAAAATGCTTGTTCTCCAGGAGACTTTGCCACCCCTGTCCATCTCCTTTTCCAGATGGCGTGCGCTGAACTGGCCTCAACCAAGAGAAGATCCGTAGGCAAGCTCTGCAGATCACCTCCCTCCACTGTTAACTACTTTTGCCAGTGTTGTTGCTCTCCCAAACAATTATCACTGAAATTAATTCCTTCTTTCCTGTGGGAAGCTCAAAGAGACCTGAGCCTGCTGAAAAACCAAGGATACAAAGCACTGGAAGCTTGGTGGTCTGCCTGGGGACTGACCTCCCTGTACAAAAGCTGCGTGTTTCTCCCCAGGATGCTCTTCTTCATCTCTCTGTATCCTCTACAACCACTTCTTGCAACCGGTCTGGGCTACTCCTGGACCCTTTACCTGAACCAGCATCCCGTTTGCTGGTTCCCATACCACGGGCATCGCTGCCGTGTTGTGCAGTGGGTTGCACATGCCTGCTGGCAGCACTTAATCTGATCTGGGACCTTTTGCAGCTCTTGAAGGCCTCGGTATCCCACAGCTGGAGCTTTGCTCCGAAACACGATGCTTTATCTGGCAGCAATTCCTTGGGCTAGCTCCCTGTGAAGAAAGGCTCCAACATGGGAACTTCTCCAAGCAAGGCTGTAGCAAACACGGATGCAAGTAACTCATTTTGTTTCTGTGCTACTGCCTTATCCGCCTGCTAAAGCGCTTTGCGGCACAACACGGGGCCCACGGGGTCTCTGGCAGGGTGTCACAGCCCTTCTCCTCCTTGTGCCGTCAGCGTCCCACTTGAGAACGTACTGTTGACTTGTCTTATTGAGGTTTTGTATTTAATTTGCCAGAGCTTCTTCTCTCTTCTGTTTTCCTTCTTTGGCCACAACTGTCACTCGTTGAATGATCTCTTTTAAATCACTAATGGCACAGGCTATTCTGCTGTTTAGCCATGCTGGCTTTTAGAGATGTTTTTCTTAGATTACTCAAATTCTTCCACTAATGCCATGTTGGAGAGCCTCTGTGCTCCTCGTTGCACACATTATCCTTGTAACTGCATTCTCATTTCTGCACCTCTAACTTCTTCCTTTTTTTATATGTATATATTTGAAGTTAAATGTTACTGGGGTAGCTGGGTTTGGTTTTACAAGGATGTTGGGCTTAAGCATGTAACACTGCAGATTCTCTCTTCCAGTGTTACTTTCTGAAATGGCCACAATGCTCGAGAGTAAATCAAGAATTGCCTCTTTCTTGTGAATTCTCTCATTTTTCAAGACATCGGTTGACTGTAGCATCTAAAATTCAGTATGAAATTTGTATATAACATCTATTCAGCCTATGTAGGCATCACTGAAGTCTCCCTTTACTACTGGGTTTTCTTTGCAGCCTTCCTCAACTCCCTTTGCATTTCATGCCCATTTCTTCCTCTTGGGTGTGTGTGTCAAGAGAATAGTCTCAGCACCATCCTCTCCTTTAGGAAGGAAAACTTTTGAGCTCTGCCATCTGCACACCCAAAAGTGCAAATCTTCAAGCAACCCTCTCACCTCCACCTTTCTGTGTGGCTGAGCGTCCCCTCTCCTCCCACTAGCCAGGGCTCCTGCAGACAGAGCATCTCTCTAGTGTGGAAGGACACAGGGAAGAGGGATTGCAGCAGAGGATCACTTTCCCCGTATAAAGTTTGATACCTTCTTCATTTTTTTGGCTGCAAGCTTTTATCAGCAGCATCTCTGTCATGTAACCATGCAGATACACCCTGGGAATTAGGACATCTGTCATCTGCTCCCACCCCTTGCCCAAAGCTCACCACTTTCCCATTCCCTTAGTTTTAACACATGCAAAACCAGCAACAGTAACTAGAATTTAAAAAAGGAGGATGGTGATAGAGGAATGGATGCTGTCATTGCTCAGCCTAGACCCGTCTGCAAGAGGAACGCTTGGACACCCAGGGCTCAGGTGCTGGTGGATGTGGGATAAACAAGGCAAAATAAAAGTTTTAGAGGCAAAGACCAGCAACAAGAGAGTTGTAATTCAGTTTTCTTTGTTAAAAAAACAAAACAAAACAACAACCTGAAACATAGAACCACCCAAACATTTAACAGATTTGTTAACCACAGACATAAAAGAATCAAGAAATACTAGAAAAAATACATTGCAGGAGACATCTTGTTTTACAAGGCAATTTGATTAAGTTACTACTGGCTGACCAGCACTTGGTCAGTCGTGGAATAGCTGTGTTGACAGGAACACAAACATTGTAAATAGACAGCGCTTACTGTAGAAGTATTAAGACTAAAAGATATTTACCCCTTAAAATAAATAGAATGTCATCTACAGCAACATTTAAATTAGTAAAATATTTTTAAAGCAACCAAATATAACAAAATTGTAAATCAGATCTATATTTTCTTCTCTATGTTAAGATCCTTTTTTTCTGTGTTTTTAAAAAAAAAACCAACAAAAATATGAACTTTAGAAGAAAGGTATCTCTGAAAAGTCAGATTATTCACTAGAAGTGAATTTCACCCTCCTTATGTTCTGCGGGCCAGCGCAAGGTCTGGGTACCACTTAAAATTCTTCCTTTGCAAGGATTTAGGTGGGACACAGACCTCACCCTGTCCTCTGAACAGATGATGATTTTCTTCCTTATGTGTGAAATTTATCCCAGCGCAAGGAGACGCAGCCAGACCCCGCAGCGCCACGTCCCGCTGGCTGGGATGCGGGAGAGCATCCGAGCGCTTGCAGAACCTCTGCGCCAAGATGAACGTCACCCAATAGGAATAATTTAGGTGTAGATATAGTGTCTCTTTTAGGCCGTTTAAAAATTAATTCCATATTTAAAAAAATACTTTTTTTTTTTCTCATTAACACTTCAACAGCTGGAGGAAGCAACACCCCTTTTCACGCAAGGAACAGGGGGCTAAAAGCAAAGAAATAATCCTCTGGACATCGGTTCCTTAGGGGCGACCTAATCCAAGCCACATTTCCTACGTGCAGCTGAACGGCACTTGGCTTTGACTCCCAGCAGCATCCTGCACACACGCACCCCCCCAGCCCAGCTGCTAGTTCCAGTTCAGACCGTGTAAACTGGGAAGAAGC
>NW_009233332.1:0-1445 GCF_000690835.1 Fulmarus glacialis | reverse complement strand
CGCCCCCTCGGCCCCGGCTCCCCCCGCCTCCCGCCGGGCTCTTCCCCTCTTCTCCCCCCTCCAAAAAAAAAAAATCATCATCATAACCCAGCAGCAAAGAAACCCACTCCATTTTCAAAGAGAAATCCATTTCTGCCATGGAGTTGCAATTTTTGAGCCTTTTAATGGGGGGGAAGAAATCTGCCCGAAGGACTTCTTGCAGGGATTAAACAAGGCGGAATTAAATAAAGGTGAAGAATTGGTCTCAAAACATTATTGCTCATTTTCTTTCACTCAAAAGCAGGATGAACTAAGGAATTAAATATTCCTAAGGAACATTGTCCAGACAGCTAACTCACCACTCCCTCCCGCCGCTTCCCATTTGAAGCCACTCTTACATTTAATAAAATGCACTTGTAAAGGAATCGGAAAATGTATTTGTGCGTAGTTCGTCGTAATTTGAATTAAATTGCGAGGTTTCACGTGATAGTATGTTATCCAAAGCTTTCTGACCACTCCACCCAGATTTTAAAAAACAGACACATTTTGTTTTTAGGGAAAGTGGAGCTTCATGGAAAACAGCTAGAGATTGAACATTCAGTACCTAAAAAGCAAAGGTAATACAGTGTTTTAATTTCTTTTTTTTTTTAATTTCGTAAATTTCTGTTGGGGAAAAAAAAAATTAACGTAAGATAAAGGAGGCAAAAAAATTATACCCAAATATGTGCATGTGAAATTAGAGATGTTGGTGATTTGGCTTTAGATACGTCCCCAGCGAGGTGAGAGGCAGTTTTGAGGATCAACGTTTAATTTCTTTTTTTTGTTTGGGTTTTTTTTGTGTGGTTTTTTTTTTTTTAAAAAAAGAAAACTTCCTCTGCGAGCAAGTTTGGTTTTTTTAAAAAAAGAAATGGTTAAACAATTATCCAGCAGCTCGCCCAAGGTGATGGATGGCTGAGGCGTTTTGGGTTGGGATTTTCAAACTTGTGGCACTGGAAGAATTTCCCAGCCTCGCTGGGCTCCTCTGCTGCGAAATGGGCGAAATCTTTTGTTTTCCAAGAGAACTGTAAAATTAAAAAAAAAAAAAGAAGAAAAAACAATTTTAAAAAAGTGGAATTTGCTGGGATTTGATGGTGAAGACTTAAAGCAAGTTGCCAATAGCTTTATTTGAATGAAGCATAAAATGGGGCCCATAACAGAAATTTTACTTAATAATTCAAAAATTAAAAAAAAAAAAAGAAGAAAAAACAATTTTAAAAAAGTGGAATTTGCTGGGATTTGATGGTGAAGACTTAAAGAAAAGAAAAAAAAAAACAACATGGGGCTGGTCTCACCGTGCCATGCCGGGGAGGGATTTAAAACCCGGCGAGCGCGGGGCGCTGGCCTAGCTCCTGCCCACCGGCAACTTTTATTTTGGGGCAAGAACTGTGTTTCTGGGCGCTTTCCATCTACCTGCCAAGCGGCTTCGC
>NW_009233331.1:1279-4075 GCF_000690835.1 Fulmarus glacialis | reverse complement strand
CTGCCTCAGGGTAAGGCCGGCCAGCCGGGTGCCCTCCCCCGGGGCTGGGGCCTTCTCTGGTGCCCTCCAGTTTTACTCCACAAGCAAAAACTGCCCTGACTCCCCCTGTGCCCCGCAGCACCGTTGCTGGGTTCCTACACCTCCCAAATCTGCCACCCAGAGCAGCCCATGCTGGCCCCCTACATTGCTCCACGTGCTGTTACCGCCTCTGCGTCCCCTGTCCCACAAAGCACCTCACAGCACCCTGCGCTGACAGGGTCAGCGATGAGACTCTGGGCGTGCTCTGCCCAGTCCCCACCGGTTACCCAGTCCCTGGGGCTTTGCGGTGCCAGCAGTGCTACCTCTGCTTTCGCCCAGGTGAAGCGGCGCTCTAAGCGGGGTGGGCAGGTGGGCATGGTGCAGGTCGGCGTGGAGACCTATGGAGGGGGCATCTGGAACACCTGGTTCGACCGTGACCTTACCGTGGCTGGGAGGGTGATCATAAAGGTGAGCCTGTTTTGGGACGGTGGGCTAGCTGTGTGCCCCTGGCTCTGGGTCCGTGACTCCCACCTAGAGTGAGACCTACTGCAGCCTCTCAGCCCTGAAGGCCTGGCCCCAGCAGTCCTCCTTGTGTTTCAGGACCCGGCCACAGGGCGCCTGGAGCAGCGCCTGGTACGTGTGGAGCGGCCTGTCCTCCGCATTCCCCACCTGGCCATCCATCTGCAGCGCAGCATCAATGAGAACTTTGGGCCCAACACCGAGCACCACCTGTAAGGCCTGGCTTGGCCCCGACCCCTGGCCAGCCCTCGGGAGGGCTGGAACCCAGCTGGAGCAGTGCCCAGCCTCAGCTCTCTCCCTTTGGCAGCTGCTCATCGCAGTGGGGAGGTCTGCAATGGCTTTTCTTAGCCCCATAGAGTCCTCCCAGGAGATGCTTCCAAGCTTGGGACTTGGGAAAGGATACTGGGATGTCCTGAGGTGGCATAATAGATCTGTGCTTGAAATGTTGTGTGTCCTTGCTCTGTTCGGCATGGCAGTCGCTCCCTGGAGGAGCCAAGCAGGCACCCCAGGAAGGGTTGGTTGTGTGTAACCCAAGCAGGAGAGGTGAGCAAAGCCCTGGGAGCTAACGGCACCGTTTCCCCACAGGGTTCCCATTCTGGCCACTGCTGTGCAGGAGGAGCTGGAAAAGGAGGTGCTCATGGAAGCCACACCTTGCGATGCTGCGGCCCAGGTGAGCCGGGTGCCAAGGACTAGGAGGGGCGCTTGCTAGGACCTCACACTTGTCACCTTTGATTTCCCCCTCAGGGACCTGCCAGCAGGTTCCCCTTCCCCTTCTCCCCATGGACTGCTGGTAACTTTCCACTCTGCCCCAGAGCTGTGTACACGACACATCTGCTCAGCCATGTCACTGTTCCCACCCTGCTCTGCAGCCATCGTATAGAAGGGGTGCAGCCCCTGTAAAACTGTCAGTCTGCCTGGGCAGGCAGGACAGGGAGGGGGGATTGCACAGGGGGCAGAGAGCCCCTCGCTGTGCCCTGCAAATAGCCCTGCTGCCCTGTGTGAGGTGGGGGCTTGAACACAGGACATGTTAGTAGGAGGGAGGACTGTGCCAACATGAGTCGGGTATGAGACAGCTCTACCAGGAGGAAGGGGGAGTTTCCCCTGCCATCCACTGCCTGTCCTGCCTGCAGCTCTGCTTTCTTCCCAGGCAGAGCGGCACAGCCCTGTCCTGCTTTCCCTGCTGTGCCCCCAGCTGGGGGTGAAACCGGAGCAGATTGTGGAGCTGGAACTATGTCTGGCAGATACGCAGCCAGCAGTGAGTAAGGGCAGGAGCCTCCCTCTGCCTGCACACAGCCTGCAGGCTGGCACTGCACGTTTCCTCTGCCTGGGGCGTGCCAGGGCTGGGAGCTGAGCAGAATGAGAGGAGGCAGCTCCTGAGGGGCAGAGATGGGGGGACTGGAATGGGGACCCAGCGGCAGGTACTTTTTGGTGACCCAGAGCCTGTGCCTTGCTCCTCCTGGCTCTCTGCCTGCAGACGCTGGGTGGTGCCTTCGACGAGTTCATCTTCTCCCCACGTCTGGACAACCTGCACAGCTGCTACTGCGCCCTGCAGGTGAGGAGGAGTGGGAAAGGAGCCTGGAGGCCGCAGCGTGGCCCCCGCGCACCCCGGCTTGGCTTAGCGGGGCTGTGGGCTGGCCCGAGGCTCTGCAGGGAGGCGTGTACCTTGGGGTGGGTCTGGTTTGTTGGAAGATCTGGGGTTGGATGGGGGCTGCCCCCTTTGCAGCTCCCAGGGGCGACTCCTGTTCTCGCTGGGCAATGTGTATGCCCACAGCTGCCTTCCTCGGTGCTTTGGGCTCTCCTGGGAAAGTTCCTGCTGGCTCAGTGCTGAGCTTCCCGGGATGGGGTGGCGCTCAAGTTGGTGGCCGTTCTCCTTTAACCCTGCAGGCCTTGATTGACTCGTGTGCAGCGCCTTCCTCCCTCTCGCAGGAGCCCAACGTGCGTCTCATCGCACTCTACGACAACGAGGAGGTGAGCAAGGGACACAGCCGTGGGATGGCTGGCACAGGGAGGGGGTCCATGTTCTTTGCTCTCCCCCAGCCATGCCTAGCAGGAGATAGATCCCAGGCCCCAGCAGGGCAAGCAGGGGGTTTGCTTACCCCCCCGTGGAGGGGTTGGGAAGCACTGGTGTGGTTGGAAGCTGCTCTGCTGGCTTTGGGGAGCAGCCTGTCAGCCGGCTCCTGGGGTGCCGGGGGGTTGTACCGCGTGGGTCGTGCTGATGGGGGTGCTTGGCAGGTAGGGGCAGAGAGGGCACAGGGCGGG
>NW_009233331.1:845-1183 GCF_000690835.1 Fulmarus glacialis | reverse complement strand
GTCCTACATGATCAGCGCCGATATGGCTCACGCTGTGCACCCGAACTACGTGTGAGTAGTCTGAGCAGTGCCGCAGGCCAGGGCAGCCTGCCCTGCTGGCTGGGGGGACATATCCCTGTCATTCCTCAGGGAGTACAGACAGGACAGTCCTTGTTTCGGCAGGGAGGGAGGGCTGTCGCATGAAATTCCTGCTTCTCTTTTGCAGGGACAAGCATGAGGAGAATCATCGTCCGGCCTTCCACAAGGTGAGGGCAGCCCTCTGCTTTGGGCTGGGACGGGTGCTGTCCGTCTGTCCTGCAGTGCTGTGAAACACCCAGCCGCTCCCTGGAGCTTGGTCC
>NW_009233331.1:409-792 GCF_000690835.1 Fulmarus glacialis | reverse complement strand
CCCAGCCGCTCCCTGGAGCATGGTCCCGGGGTGCAACTCAAGGGCGCTCAAATGGGAGACGTTTGTCCCGCAGCACAGTTTGGCCGTGCCGCACGACTGGTGTTGATCACTTGAGACCACGGTCTTGGCCCTGGAGCCCTTCCCTGAGCTGGGGCTGTCCCCGTGGCAGGGCTGTCCCCATCCCCATGGATCACCCAGGGAGGGGAGAATGGACTGGTGGGCTGGGGTGGGCATTGCCTGGGCACAGGTGTTTCCAGAGCCACTGACTATCCCCGGTGCCGATCGCGGGCCTGCGGTGCCTTCCCTTGCGCAGGGCCCCGTCATCAAAGTGAACAGCAACCAGCGCTACGCCTCCACGGCTGTCACCGAAGCTGTCATCCGGG
>NW_009233331.1:0-221 GCF_000690835.1 Fulmarus glacialis | reverse complement strand
GGGCCTCTGCCAGACCCCCACCCCTCAATTACCATGCCCATCCCCGCCGGGGTCTGCTATGCCTGCTGCTCCGGGGCTGCCTCCAGGACCAGGCTTGGGAACAGGAGGCGGGGCCTGGCCTGAGCATGTCCCATCTCTGGAGGATTTTGCACCCTGGCTCGGGGACAGTGCTGCTTCCCCGTCCCAGGTTGCCTCCCTTCAGGCCCGGGGGTCCATGTGGG